>NW_015548387.1:408552-416761 GCF_001515605.1 Sinocyclocheilus anshuiensis
AAAAATGAAGTAAATTATAAAAGTCACTTTTTTTCAATACAATAAAGTGAATGTAGACTGAGCCTTAAAATGTCCAAAATGACAAAAAAAACACAATAAAATTAACATAGCGGTTCATTTGACTTAATTGCTGCATGTTCCAAGTCTTCTGAAGCCATACTGTATGAGGAACAGACTGAAACTGAAATTGTTATTCATAGAAAATCCTCACATTCAACCTAATTCTCCTTGTCATGTTCATGAGAGTTGATGTGAGAAGCAGCGATGTCTGATTACTTGACAAAACATTATTTTGAGTCATGTCTCTTCAATCAATCAGTTCAGGGGCGTAGCGTCTGGGTATGCAGGGTATGCACGTGCGTATGGGCCCGGGTTGATTGGGGGCCCACTGAGGGGGACCATTAAATTAAAACGAGGGAACAAATTCTTAATTTGTGGCCTAAATAAATAAATAAATTGTCTGCATGCCATGTGCAGGGCTCGGTAATTTCTTGTGTGCATTTGTTATATTGCTGTCGTAGAACTGCGTCATTTTTTAAATCTATGTGCAAACGCTGCATTGCCACGGCCAAATAAAATAATAATTAATAATAAAAAAAAAAAACCTGTGTGAGGTTGGTAGCTAGCTAGTTGAAAAGACTGTATCTCAACTGTATCACATAGCTTCAGTGACACCTGCACCGTTTTAATTCTCTTTCATTCATTTTTATTCTCTTTTATTGAAAGACTATCGACCGTTGCCATTCTTTCCATTGAGAATTCTCAAAGCCTTAAATTAAACACCAAGGACATTGTGGATGAATTTGCCGAAAGAAAGGCCCAGATAATTAAATTAAATTAATTACAACTAAAATGAGTGAGTAGTTGTTTTCTTTCTTTCTTTCTGTTATTTGCGTTTTGGGCCGCTGTGCCAAGAGTGTGTTTGCATTAAATAATTTAGTAAATCTGGCGGTGTTTTAGTGCCATAATATTTTTAGAATAAAGTCAAAATTACGAGACTGAGAAAGTTGTGTTATATTGCGTGAAGTTAATCAATGTGAAAATTCCACCTACTCATGGAAAAAAAAGGTCTGTGGCGGTTAACTGACTGATTTATGAAAATAATAAAACAATGTTGGCAAAGTTATATTGTTGCCGTTTCTGAGGTAAATATTATCTATGACTGTTATGACTATTCAGAGGCTGTTTTATTGACTATTTTCGAAACACTGATTGATCGACCGATTAGCCTACATGAGACGTTCGTTTAAGTTGTTCTGATTTTTTTTTACATGTCTTCTGATATTCATTCATGTTTATCTCGTGCTGGAACTAATAGAAAAATAGATAGCTAATTGATTCACGTGCCGCTTGAACTGAATACAGTGATCTCACGCCACATTAAAGAGTGGAAAAACACATTTATTGTTTGTATTTTGTGATAAAATTGACAGAAATTAAAGGCTACGATTTGTGTTATATTAAAAGTTACAAAACAGGCTTATTGCAATTATTGGGTGGCTGGTGCACTACAAATAATGAATAGACTTGAAAACTTTAAATATTATTTCCAAGCATTTAATACCGTCAATAAAGCAATAAAGGAGTATTGGAGCCTACATTAACCTATAACGTTTAGGGGGGCCTGTACAAATAGTTTTTGCATATGGGCTGACTTGCTACGCCACTGAATCAGTTGATCGAGTTCACAAAATTGTTCAAAATTATTAATTCACAGATTGGTCTGATCCAGTTCTCAAGTTCAGATCACTAAATGATGCTGCTGCAGCGGTTTACTCGCTGGTTTGGAAGATTACAAGCGCATAATGATTTACATTTTCAGTCTGTCTCATGACTTCAGAAGACTTGAATGAAGCTCACAAATCTTATTGATCACTTCCTTGGTATTTTTATGGTGCTTTTGCATACTTTTTCATGCTTGAAATCTCCAGCCCACATTCATTGTAATTGCAAGGGAAAGATTTTCTTTTGTGTTCGACAGCAGAAACAAATTAATACGGGTTTGGAACGACATGACGGTAAGTAAATGATGACAGAATATTCATTTTGGGATGAACTATTCCTTTAATGATGAAACACTGTTTAGTATAAGAGGGAAATATATCTATCCAAAAACAGATGATTCTTACAAAATTAATATTGAAAGAAATATGTATATTTCATTTTGATTGATAGTCAAAAACAAAAGCCTTAATGCCATTTAAAGCAGATTATTCCCTCATTGGCATGATTGTATCAAACATTGGTGTCTAATGTCTATTTAAATACAGTAGAGCTGATTATTGTTTTGTTTTTTTCATAAAGATGTCATTTAAAAGGATTATTGCCTTAACAGAGATACATAAAGACAGCTCAGGGAAGAGTAGTGAGGGGCAGAGCTCAGGGGGAGAGCTTTGCACTCGACATAATCTCACACATATAAAAAAAGGTTATTGTGTTCTTCACGAGCATGCAGATTTTATTCATTACATTTAATTACACCACAATACTGGGTGTGTCTGCATGGCTCTCTCTGTCTGTCTGAGTACCGTTGATGGGTTTCTCTTAGTTACCATAATATCCTGCCTACATAAGAGCTCTTGGCACAATATTACACAACTCAACACACTAACAAAACTACAGCTTGGTGTTACTTTTATATGTGACTAGTGAGCTTTGGATCTCTGTTAGGTCTGTAAATACAACTAACCATACAATTATAATTTAAAATGATCACCCCAAAATAAAAAGATCACCCAAAAATGAAAAGAAATGAATATATTCTGAAATATGTCCCATTTTTGCCCATACAGTGAAAGGCATATATATCAGATTTTTTCTCTGACTACCAGTTTACATCTTTTAAAAGTAAATATCTGCATTTACACTATACATTGGTAGATGTACTGACCCGGAAAAGCTTAGGCCGAAAAGCAAGTAAAAGGCTGTGTTTACACTGCACAGGTCTGATCTTTTGACCATATCCAATTTTTTGTCCCACCTGTTTACATTACACTTATATCCAATATCTGCGTTTATATGAATCCCCACCGAAACTGAACGATTCCATTGGTGATCACTTTCTGCGATATGGTTGACCCACGGGTTTTGAAAAGCCCTATATAAAATTATTAATATAATTCACGTTGAGTGGCTCTTTGACTTTAACACACACCAGCCGTGATTATCCAGCTATAGCAATATCACTGCCAGCATGGACAAGTTATAGCTGTCATTGATGTTTGCAGCACAATATTTGACCGAATGGATACAATAACGGTAGTTTTCGGAAGTTATTTTATCTACGGGTTGTGAGATCCAGAATTCTGAAGTGAAAAAAGGAATGTGGTAAGATAACATTTATTTGAATTAATTTGAGAGAATTACCCATGTACTGTATGTGCAGCCTCTCTATATAGTGAAGCTGTGAGTTTAATTACTTCAAAAACAACAACATTATCACCATTCTGAAAAATATAATGGTGATTTTGAATGGTGATATGAAGGTATTTTATTTATAAAATTAATGCAGCAGCTTCTGTGCTCCTGAATATTTCGGTGCGATGGAGTTTTGGTTCCTTGCCGCTGTCGCCTCTGGCTTGCTTAGTTGGGGACACTTCATTTCCAGCAATACCGTTGACTTGATTGCAAAGATACTATTTAAACTGAACTGAGCTGGATGACGACATCACTGCATTCAATGATGAGCTGCCTTTAACTGAAAAATTAGTGTTTACTATTGTCATTTTGCATTATTGACACACTATTTTCCTAATTGATGCTGTTCAGTTGCTTTGACACAATCTGTATTGTTAAAAGGGCTATATAAATAAAGGTGACTTGACTTGCGTAATCTCTTACCTACGGTATATAAAGTTTCTGCCTCAATAAAAGAAACTTTGTGCGAGCGCATACAAGCAACATCTGCTTTGTAATTTGACATTAAGAAGTTATCTTCGTGGGCAAATGTCTCTCCATTGCTGTCACGACACGGAGGTAAGTGGTCAACACAGAGGTATTTATTGAATGAGGAGCAAAGAGGAATTAGGAGCAGACGAGAGGCAAGTGTGGCACAGAGAGTCAATTTCAGAATGGCTTTTCTTGAGGTAATGGATCATACATTAAAGAGTGGAAAAACACATTTATTGTTTGTATTTTGTGATAAAATTGACAGAAATTAAAGGCTACGATTTGTGTTATATTAAAAGTTACAAAACAGGCTTATTGCAATTATTGGGTGGCTGGTGCACTACAAATAATGAATAGACTTGAAAACTTTAAATATTATTTCCAAGCATTTAATACCGTCAATAAAGCAATAAAGGAGTATTGGAGCCTACATTAACCTATAACGTTTAGGGGGGCCTGTACAAATAGTTTTTGCATATGGGCTGACTTGCTACGCCACTGAATCAGTTGATCGAGTTCACAAAATTGTTCAAAATTATTAATTCACAGATTGGTCTGATCCAGTTCTCAAGTTCAGATCACTAAATGATGCTGCTGCAGCGGTTTACTCGCTGGTTTGGAAGATTACAAGCGCATAATGATTTACATTTTCAGTCTGTCTCATGACTTCAGAAGACTTGAATGAAGCTCACAAATCTTATTGATCACTTCCTTGGTATTTTTATGGTGCTTTTGCATACTTTTTCATGCTTGAAATCTCCAGCCCACATTCATTGTAATTGCAAGGGAAAGATTTTCTTTTGTGTTCGACAGCAGAAACAAATTAATACGGGTTTGGAACGACATGACGGTAAGTAAATGATGACAGAATATTCATTTTGGGATGAACTATTCCTTTAATGATGAAACACTGTTTAGTATAAGAGGGAAATATATCTATCCAAAAACAGATGATTCTTACAAAATTAATATTGAAAGAAATATGTATATTTCATTTTGATTGATAGTCAAAAACAAAAGCCTTAATGTCATTTACAGCAGATCATTCCCTCATTGGCATGATTGTATCAAACATGGGTGTCTAATGTCTATTTAAATACAGTAGAGCTGATTATTGTTTTGTTTTTTTCATAAAGATGTCATTTAAAAGGATTATTGCCTTAACAGAGATACATAAAGACAGCTCAGGGAAGAGTAGTGAGGGGCAGAGCTCAGGGGGAGAGCTTTGCACTCGACATAATCTCACACATATAAAAAAAGGTTATTGTGTTCTTCACGAGCATGCAGATTTTATTCATTACATTTAATTACACCACAATACTGGGTGTGTCTGCATGGCTCTCTCTGTCTGTCTGAGTACCGTTGATGGGTTTCTCTTAGTTACCATAATATCCTGCCTACATAAGAGCTCTTGGCACAATATTACACAACTCAACACACTAATCTGTATTGTTAAAAGGGCTATATAAATAAAGGTGACTTGACTTGCGTAATCTCTTACCTACGGTATATAAAGTTTCTGCCTCAATAAAAGAAACTTTGTGCGAGCGCATACAAGCAACATCTGCTTTGTAATTTGACATTAAGAAGTTATCTTCGTGGGCAAATGTCTCTCCATTGCTGTCACGACACGGAGGTAAGTGGTCAACACAGAGGTATTTATTGAATGAGGAGCAAAGAGGAATTAGGAGCAGACGAGAGGCAAGTGTGGCACAGAGAGTCAATTTCAGAATGGCTTTTCTTGAGGTAATGGATCATTGTTGCAGGACGAACGTGGAGGAGCGTGATCGGTGGAGCACTGGAACATCTAAGGTAAACAAACACAGGTAAGTTCAGGTAGCGAGTCTGGTATAGTTCAGTGATGTGAACGGTAGACCGCACAAGGAGCGAGTGTGGAGAGTGAGCAGATAAAGGGGAGCTTGACGAGCTGCTGCAGGTGCGGGTGATTAGAACTCCAGGTGATGGTGATCGCGACTGAGAACAGGTGTGAGCCGGGGAGGATTCTGGGACATGGAGTCCAGAGCTGGTGACTGGTGACAGAGACTCCCTCACAATTGCCTTGTGATGGCTTAGAATTCCAATAGGAATCAGACATGTTTAGACGTAGGTCAAATGTCCAGATTTTGGATATGTATCTGATTTAAAACCTCATTTAAAAGCAGCTAAAAAAAGGATGTGAAAAAAACAGATCTCGTGCGGATTTTTTGTGTTTACATGTGTGCAACAATATCCAATCTGTGTCACATGTAAGTAAAAAAAAAAAATGTTTTTTGTGCCAGTGTAAATGCAGCCTAAATGGTGTGATTTGCAATGGACACAGACAAAATGATGATACAAGCTTGCCCAAAGGCTCAAAAGACATAAAACTTCAGCACGACTCCACTGGGTTGAGCCTTCATCCTCCACTGAGGCACTGAAAAGAGTCATGTGATTGTGGTTGGTGTCCACCCGAGGTGATGACATTCGCCACCGTCCCTTTTTTAATGATGTATGAATCACATTGACAGGGGAATCTGTCTGCTTACATGGCAGACTGAGAACATTTGAGAATATTAGAATCAGAACCTGCTCACACATCAGTGGGTTATATTTGATCTGTGTAACATTTAGCCTACTGTTTGTTACATTTGTAATTGGTGGATTTTTCATACAATCTCATTCATACATTTTTGTACAGTCAGCTTACACCCAGTGACAGTTATGCTTTTTTTTTCTTTAAAAAAAAAATAGTTTTCATGCAATTCATGTGGTACGAATTGATACAAAATCGCCACTTCGTAAAATAGTTACATTTTCGTGTGAGATCGGGTTGGCAGGACTAAGATGCAGTTCAGTGCTGTGAACTACCCACACACTTACCGGTTTTCAGTTTACCAGTTAAACGGCCAGCTTTAGTAAGGGCCTGACTGCTGTTTTGGGCAGAGTAATCTACATCTGCGGTGCAGCAAAGCCTAGGGAGATTTATGGCTGAGGAGAAGCTGAACACAGAAACACCTGGTGCTGAAGCTCAGGCTCCCTGCCGTGCCCGTTTAGAGAGAATAAAACCCATCAGCACCTCCAGTATGACTCAGCACTTAAAGATGAGCACAGTGAAGATGTTGTTGATACAAGTGAGTCCAAAGAGCTTTGCTTACATTCAGCATCTTCCTAATGTAGGAACACTTCTGTCAGAGAGGAAATGTCCATTTAATGTAGTTAGTCAGTAAAGCTGCTCTTGTAGTCTTGTAGCCTCAGACAGCAACCCCATGAACCACTCACAGTCCTTTCGCTGACTATCTGATACAGTACATATTTTACACAAATTACAAGAAATGGCTCACCAGAAAACACCAGTTCCATTATATATTCTGATTTGGTTTCACAGATATTTTTGTACAAAATTGTAATTGGTACTTATTATTTTTGGAATGGCAGAAATGCTCCAGAAAGTCTTCTGATATTTCCAGCTAATTTCTTAAGCCGGTTTTGTACAACTGCTGCACCCTGTTTTGGGGTGGGGTCCTTCAACTTTTTCATCAAAGGAGTTGTTTTTTATCAAACTAACAGATTTAATACAAGTTTTAATTTGCCCCCCTTTATTTATTTATTTATTTTATTTTATTTATT
The DNA here is from genome assembly GCF_001515605.1 of Sinocyclocheilus anshuiensis. Classification (NCBI taxonomy): domain Eukaryota; kingdom Metazoa; phylum Chordata; class Actinopteri; order Cypriniformes; family Cyprinidae; genus Sinocyclocheilus; species Sinocyclocheilus anshuiensis. The sequence goes on from NW_015548387.1 coordinate 416,047, forward strand.
TATTTATTGGAAACTTAGTTTTGTGTCTTTGTTTTACCCTTTTCCCAGACTTTCGATTTAATATGACAAAAATATCTAATATAAATCTAATATGACTTAACATATGACAATACATAATAAAAAAATTATGTATTTTTAAACTATGATAATCTAAACAAACAGTTAAATAATAATAAACCATTTCAATATTATGAAAATATTTCTATAATTTAAAAAAAAGGGCTAAATCACAGTGGTGTCATTTTCAGTACATTAAACAGCTGCTTCTAATGAAGACTTCGGTAACACTTTTTAACCAGTTGCTTATTAGCATACATATTATTAGCATATTGACTAATTATAAAACACACATTATTCTGCCTCATTCTGCATGACCATATTTTAGATCCCTTAATTCTTCCTCATTCCTTAACTTAACAACTATCTTACTAACTATTAATAAGCAGCAAATTAGGAGTTTCAGGCAAAAGTCATAGTAATACTATAGTTTGTTAATAGTGAGAAGTTTGGTTTTTTTCTTTCAATAATTAGTGTAACAGCAGTGTCACCTTTATTCTATAGTGCTTTAAACTGCACGATGAATGTCCTTCTTGATAAAACTGTGCATAAGTCCCAGCTGGGCTTGGCATGATGCTTTCACAGTTGACCATGAACAGCATGCTTGAGAAGAAATATGAGACATGAGATATGTGATGTGTGAAGGGGGAAAAAATAT
>NW_015548387.1:416831-417814 GCF_001515605.1 Sinocyclocheilus anshuiensis
TTAAAAAGCCTTAAAAAGACAAAGTAGTTAAACATTTTTTTTTTTACAGATATGTTGAAAATATGATATCATGATGCCTTCGGACAATAAAAAGAGCCATCGCACAATGGGTGCACTACTTACCGGGTGTTACATGTTCACAGTTTGTTTGGACTTTTGTTTCACTTCCTGTCTTGTGTGCCATAGTTGTAGTTTTGTCGTTTTTTTTTACCTTGATTTGCTCCTTGATTGGTTCCACAGGTGTATTGTATTCCCTGTGTTACCTTGTTAGCCTCATGTGCATTTAGCCCTTGTGTTTCTCTGGCTCTTTGCTGCTTGTTGTTTTGGCCTGTTTCTGGATGGTTTGGATTTCGCTTGTGGTTCTTAGATCTCTGATTTTTTCGTGTTCTTCCCCTTCCTTTGTTTTTATTTTGTTTGTTTGTTAAACGGATTTGCATTCGGATCCTCGCCGCTCCTGTCGTCTTTATCCACCCATCGTAACACCGGGCCACATGTCATATACAAACTCTTATTTTTAATGAGGAAGACTTCCTTTGTGATGGCCCAAGATTAGGCAGATTGCATTTCCTGATTGTGTAGCTGTAACCTGTGGGGTGTTTGATTTTCACAAACACTCACATGACCACTGTAACAGCAGTGAATCAAAGAGCCATTCATAACGAAGATGTGTTAAACAGAGCAGGATTAACGTCAGCATTTACCAACCTAATACTGGGATTAGAGAGTTTAGACAAGCAACACACCCAAAGATGTCCTGATCCTGGACTCTTTCAGATGGTTTTGTTTTGTATTCTCTGACTCATATTTGCAGGCACACACACACATACACACACACACACACATTCTGAGCTGAAAAGAACCGGGAACTGTGTGTGTGTGTGTGTGTGTGTGTGTGTGTGTGTGTGTGTGTGTGTGTGCGCGCGAGTGCGTGTGTGTGTGTGTGTGAGAGAGAGAGAGAGAGAGAGACAGCGTCACATCACAGT
>NW_015548387.1:417910-454142 GCF_001515605.1 Sinocyclocheilus anshuiensis
TATTAATAAGCAGCAAATTAGGATTTTCAGGCAAAAGTCATAGTAATACTATAGTTTGTTAATAGTGAGAAGTTTGGTTTTTTTCTTTCAATAATTAGTGTAACAGCAGTGTCACCTTTATTCTATAGTGCTTTAAACTGCACGATGAATGTCCTTCTTGATAAAACTGTGCATAAGTCCCAGCTGGGCTTGGCATGATGCTTTCACAGTTGACCATGAACAGCATGCTTGAGAAGAAATATGAGACATGAGATATGTGATGTGTGAAGGGGGAAAAAATATAACGAAGATGTGTTAAACAGAGCAGGATTAACGTCAGCATTTACCAACCTAATACTGGGATTAGAGAGTTTAGACAAGCAACACACCCAAAGATGTCCTGATCCTGGACTCTTTCAGATGGTTTTGTTTTGTATTCTCTGACTCATATTTGCAGGCACACACACACATACACACACACACACACATTCTGAGCTGAAAAGAACCGGGAACTGTGTGTGTGTGTGTGTGTGTGTGTGTGTGTGTGTGTGTGTGTGTGTGTGTGCGCGCGTGCGTGTGTGTGTTGCATTGACCATGCATGTCCAGAGTGTGATTGATGTTTGTACCCTTTGACCACCGTGCATGGTGTACAACCGTTAGGTCAAAGTCATTCTCTCCAAGACACACACACATGCACATATCCACATTCCATTAGAGGTGACAGACAGTTGGCCTATCAGGAATCAAAAGCTGCTAAAGCTTGCTAAATCCAAGTGCTGTGAGTTGGCGTAGTCCTCACATTTTAAACTGTGGAGGAGGCTGTCAATCAAATGCACAGGTGTGTGTTTATGTGTGTGTATTCAGAGGCTGGGTACACAAAATCAACACGGATGTAAATAAAAAGCCATTCTTGTTGTCAAAAAGAGGAAACGTTCAAACAGTTGGATGGTGTTATATAAATAGTCTTTAATAAAGTGCACAGGCAATGTTTGTGCAGCTGCTGAAGCTTATGAGTGATGAACAGGTTTTGCTCCTGTAATGCATCTGCACTGTGCTTGTGTCCTTGTGAAATATTTGACTCTTTGCTTTCATGCATAATGAGCATGAAGACTGTTGATATTGTGATTGTGGTGGATAATGATTATCTCTGTGACGCTGAAAGAACATTCAACACTGTCTCCTAACCAGGGGTATTATCGTTAACTAAAACTAATTAAAAAAGCTTTTCATTGTTAGTTCAAGTTAACTAATGTAGATAATATTAACAAATTAATAAACCTTATTGTAAAGTGTTACCAAATACTTATTTTATTTCAGCTAGTTGCCAAGGCATTTCTCAATTTCATTTTGTCTAGGTTGAAGTTTTGAAGACAGGACACTTTATCTGTCTTTTGGTATAATTTATAACCCCACCCACTGTCAAATCTCATTGGTTGAAAATCCAATTCCACATACATGCATTTTAAAGATCAAATATGTTCTGAATTGCTGATTGACTTGGGGAACCACCTAGCATCCGCACAAGGACATGCTAAAAGCACCTTAGCAACAGCATATCAACACCCTGGCAACCATAAGAAAACAAATGGTTGCCAGGGTGTCTTTGTCTGCAAAGACAAACCCCACTCACATTTTTTTACAGAAAATATAAAAATATAGATTGGTTTAATTTTTATATTTGGTTTGATACCACAGCGTGTCATGTTTAGGAAGGCATCGCACTGGTTTATGGATGATGTTGTTTTTCTCATTAAGTAAAAATAAAAGGAAGTTAATGCAACACATGTACAGTATGAGCAATATCTAGTACTTAAACGCATAAAAAATACATAAAAAATAGTTTTCTTTATGTTGTATAGCACAGGAATTAAAGCCCAAAAATTAAATTAAATTTTCTACCATACAATGAAAGTCAATGGGGTCCAAAAATGTTTAACTCCAAAAAGGACATAAAGGCTGCATAAAAAAAGTGATCTATACAACTGCAGTGGTTTAAACTTTTCTGAAGAGATACAATCACTTTGTGTGATGAACAGAATGACATTTAAGTGGTTATTTACTCTTGAATCAAATCAAATCATTGATCAATTAATGCGTACAGAGCCCAAGTCAACATAATGACAATTCAATAACATCAAACCTCATTAGCGCTTCCATTACACACAAGAACCAATAACGTTTGATGTTACTGACATGTCGCTTTATATACGTACATGAGTTGAAAAAAAAACCAGCTGAAACATTCAGATATTACCTTTTGTGTTCTGCAGAAAGCAAATAATTGATGATATTATTTTCATTTTTGAGTGAAATATAATTTTTTGTATTATTTCTGCAGCATTCAGTGTGCATGTGTGTTTGTGTTTCTTATTTACTGTTGAAACAAAAGCTTTGATTTTGGAAGAGATCATCGACATACTTGCAATATTTAATAATTTAATTAGTAAAAACTAAAGAATAATTATTTCAGACCTCTACATACCAAGACTGTGTGTGTGTGTGTGTGTGTGTGTGTGTGTTTCATCCACAAAGTAATTTCCTGATGTTTCCCAAGCTTTTCCATAAAGCTACCTCTTTTCTTTTTAATTACAGATCATCGTCAACACCCAAATCTGGTGGCAGATATTAACGAGCGCGTGAGGGAAGAGTAATAGGCAGTTTTTCTTTTAATTAAAAGAGTGGCGTAAATAATCGACTCATAATCCACCTGTCAGAGCACATCCACAGTCCTGTTTAACAACAACGACCTGCACGGAGTTAACAACCACATACACACACCAACGCTCTAATAGATTCCTACACATCCATGAATACATTTCAGAAACAGGAGCACATATACATAAATGCATGCAGACACATATTCACAGATTTATATCCTACACAAACACTTATATCATGCACACACATGCAAATATATCTTATCCTACTAACCTAGTTGGATATTCGCATATGCTAATATGGTAATAGTGCATTAATAATTGATGGTCATATAAAACGCACTTCAGCGTGCTGAATCAGCCGAAACAGAAAGGCCACAGGAAATGATTGATCTCAGCCATCTCTTCTACGGCTTCAAAATTCATCCGCAGAAATCTTTTTTTTTTTTCTTTTCTGAAAATAGATGGCTGCTGAATCTAGAAGGCTAACAGAAGGGCTCTACATGACAGGCCATGTTAGGCACTCTACAGAGAAATGCAATACAGCAAGACCTACATGCAACGAAATAATCAGGACAAACCTCATGCACAGGAAACACTCACAGGACCATTTTTATTTATATAAGATTCTTATCCTGTTGGGAAACAAAATGCAAATGAGCATTAACATTTCTTTTATATCTCAGTTGGTTCTCCTAGACCAGTGATTTCAAACCAGGTTAACTTAAGCAGCTTCTATAGGGAGTACTTGGAAAGATTTTCTTAATCATTTTGTTAAATCTATAAAAAGGGAAACTAATTATGATAAATCTCATGATTTTTTTTTAAGTTTATTTTTAAGTAATGAAAACAAAATATGTGTAATGTCTGCAAGTTTTCGTATTTTTTTATGGATGTCACTCTTAGCATACCAAATCATACTTTGTGAGTCTGTTTTTCACACGTTATTTTTAAACAATTTTAATAAAAATGCTAAATGATGTCCAGTCAAATATGATGTCATTATGCTTTAAATTCTTTATACATTACATTAAAAAGAAATGATCCGAACTATACTATTCACTTTAATTTTATTGCTCTATACTTTACAATCAACTCAATTGTGCCTTTTTATTTATAATAACGTTTAGAAGAAACATTACATACAATAATCCTTAGCTCAGAGCTGCTTTAAAAGAAATTCCCACTCAAAATTGAAAATGAAAAATCTGTCAACATTTACTCACTTGTCAGATTTTACTCATTTATGACTCACTTTCTTCTTTGGAACATTAAAGAAGATTTTGAGAAATGCCTCAATATATTCTATTGTGTTCCGAAGAAAAAGTAATTCAGATTTGGAATGACAGAATTTTCATTTTTAGGTGAACTATCCATTGAAGTATTTTTCTATAGTCAAAATTGTTCTATAGTCCTTTAACAAACATATCGAGTGATGCACATAATGTACATTTTGAGGCACGTATCATAATACAGAAAAAAAAAAAACAATGAATATGAAAGTAGAGTTTTTAATTTCAATTTTTGCAAGATCATTATGGTCATGTCTGACTCTTCGAGTTGCACCTGAGACCTTTGTTTGCTTTATCCTTCTAATTTGGAATGAAGAAAACGCTGAATCTACGCCCAAAGGATTTTTATAGTGGAAAGTTCCAGGCCACCAACTTTGATTAATTGTGAGTGTTGTGAGTTTGTTTATTCTGTACTTAAAGGAGAACGGCTAATTGGAACACCTGCTCTGTTTCCTGCTTAAGAAGCTTGCTCCACCTCATTTTACCTGTCTCCCATGACCACAGAAGCTGTCTAGAGGTGAGCCTGTGGTTACAGGTACAGTTTCGAGTGTTTCAGACCACACACACATAGACACTAGCACCTGCAAACACCTACACATTAGGTGCAAAACACTGGTGAAGCGGTTGTAACGTTCACTGCTATTCTGTCTTTTTATTTGCATATCTTAAATGAAGTTTCACACCTAAGCAATGCTGTGAGTTCAACCCAGAGTGAGAACAAACCTGTTCTTCAGCTCAGAGAATGAAGTGAATCTGTCAGCACTTCGGTGTGCTTCACAAACACAGCTGTGTTACACCTGGAAACTTGCAATGCACAAACTTTCATTTTTGGGTCACTGGCATAATACTATTTTGTTTGTCTACATCTAATTTATATATATATATATATATATTAAAAATGCATTTAATACATACAATGACTTGAATATACCTCTTTATTTATGAGCTTAAAAGTTATTTTTTATATATTTTAATGGCTTTAATACATATTTTGGAGATGTTATTGTAACAAATTCATGTGTTTCACTGTTTATTCATATTTGATTAGTTTGAATAATAGAATAGTCAACATACAGAAGAAAAAAGATAAAACACTAAAAGATCCTACAGAACCTCATTATCGGTTAAATCACTTAAAATACCAGATCATTTGACCTCTTATGACAAGGTTACCTCAGATTGTAAAATGTCATGTGGTATGACTTCCTTAAAATGTAATGATATCTATTAATTATTAAATCTCAATATTTAAAAACTAAAATGCTTGTTATATTGAAAACATTTAAATATATATATAAATATATTTTAATAAAGGTTAAGATCACATCTACTGTATAAGGTGTAAGGAAAATCTGTAATTACCTTTTTTTCTTGGTGATAACATGACATTTTTAAACATTTTTTTTTTTTGTATAAAATTGGTATAAATATGTCAAAACCATATGAAACCAACATGAATACAACGGTTACATTCTAAGAAGTGGCCACACAGATTTTCAAACTATATTTTTAAAAGATTTTTTTTTCTTTTCTTTAATATGGAAATGTTTATTTGTCATTGCCTATTTTCACATGATAATGTCCTTCAAAGTTCATATTGGCAACAGTGAGGAGTCATACGGTCTCTGTACAAATGCACATTCACATTCATGCTCACACATGCACAAATGCACATACAGATGCTGTCCCATGGGCAACGTCCCAAAAAGAGCTTAAGACAAGTTCTAAAATTGAGCTGTCAACGGTCAGGACTGAGCTTACTCTGTGCTTGGGAAATTCCGTTCTTTTATTTTATACGCTCTGATAAGAACACATTCTGATCTAACGCATAACAAAATATCAGTTATATGATGCAGTGAACCATAAAAGTTTGGACACTGAAGCCACATGTAAAGTGTATGAATGTCAGTGCAATAGATAACATATCTCACAATCAGGCATCTGCAAAGAAATAAAGTCAAACCATTTATCAAAACGTATGTTTATGAGCCATTATTGTATTAACCAAGTTGTTGCATGGTAATTGTAATGCATGTATGAAGTCAGTTCAAATTCACACAGATTTTCCACATTTGAAAACCACAAAAGGTTCAATTTTTTTTCCCTAATTATTCTTTTAACATACACTAATGTTTAAAAGTTTAGGATCAGTAAGACTCCGTTGGAATCAAAAAGTTTTATTTTTTTCAGCAAAGACACACTAAATTTATCAAAAGTGACGTATAATGTCACAAAAGATAATTCTATTTCAAATGAATGTTGTTCTTTTGAACTTCTATTTATTGAATAATTGTAAAGTAAAGGTATCACAAAAATATGAAGCATGCAGCACAACTGTTTTCAACATTGATACAAAAAAAAAAAGAAATGTTTCTTGAGCAGTAAATCAGCATATTAGAATGATTGTGAAGGATCATGTGACACTGAAGACTGGAGTATGAGTGCTGAAAATTCAGCTTTGCCATCATAGGAATAAATTACATATTAAAATATTAAAATTGAAATGAGTTATTTTATTTATTATTATTATTATTATTAGCAGTAGAAGTAGTTGTAGTAATCAGTTATTTAAATTATTATTTATTATAATATTTCACAATATTACTTTTTTATTGTATTTTTGATTAAATAAATGCAGGCCTACATTTTTTGAACAGTAGTGTAATTAATGTTTTGCTTGGAAATTGCTTGTTCAAAAGTTATAGTTCATCTAAAGTGATAATTCTGTCATTATTTACTTAACCCACATCATTTCAAACCCAGGTTTCCGTGGAACAAAACTTGAGATATATGCCAGAATATTTTGACAGTTCCAAGTGACCATGACTGATAAGCTCCAAACGCGTGTGAAGATTCTTCCGAAATGTTCCTGTTGTGTTCCATGGAAATGATAGCACCATACAGGTTTGAAATGACATGAGGATGAGTAAATGATAACAGAATTTTCATTTTTAATAAATAAATGTCACTTGGCTTGATATTTTGTCATTTAATCCAATGTCATACATACTTAACTGAGGCTTAAGTGTCCAAATACATTTTATTAAGCAAATGTCCAAGCTGAAAATGTCCAGAGAGATTAAAAACTAAAATTGCACTAAAAAATAAGCCAAAGATAGACAAGTGCATTCCCACTGACCTCCTAATACCATCACAAATATCCAACAGCATAGTGTGTCAGCCAGCATTATTAGTTCAAATACACAGCAGGAGCGAGTGAGGGTGATATAACCTTGAGTTATACATACTAGATTGGAAGGTGCGAGACATTGAGAAAGGATGAGGAAAGGCTCCTTCATGTCAGAAGTCACTTAACAGCACAAACCCTGTTGCTAAGCTATTGCATCATTCATCACATGGAAATATGCAATACTCATAGTCAAAAATAGAAGAAAATCAACGACTCACTAGGTTTGATCACAAGGGAATGTGAAATGTACCACGGGTTTGTTGTTCCAGGCTGTGCATTTATTCTCAGGGCCTCTCTCTGCCTCTCTCGCACATAGAGAAGCATGTGGCTAATAGAGACAGCCATACCTGACTGGGAGCTGGCAGGGTACATGTCTAGGTGGCACTGGGAGCCGACTCATGCCTGGCATCATTAGGAGCTGTGCCAAGCCTCTTGGCTGCCAGCCCCAATCTGCTTCACAGCCTGTTTTCTCATTCTCTCTCACCCTCTCAGTCGGTATGAATGTGAGAAAGGGCTCAATTCATGCTTTTACAGATGAAAACACTTGTGCGATTCCCAGCGTAATTCATACGGTCCTAGGCTGTAGGCAATGCGCTCTTGGCACAGTTAAGTTCAAAGTTATAATTGTACCTGCAACCACACCTGTTATATTGACACTGTTTTACATATTGAGTCATGTTAAATATCAAACATGAGATGCTTTAGAATAAATAAATGGTGTGACAGCCATCATTGTTTGTAATGTTCTGGTAAAAACATATTTGGAAAAAAGGCAGACAAAATTATTTAAGCCATCAGTTACTTTCTAATGTGTTTCAAAATGCCCTGAAAAAACTGGTTGTTTAATTTGCTTAAATGAAATGAACTAATTTTTCATTATTTTGTCACTTAATTGTACTGTTAATCCACTTACATTTGTGTTATTGGCATTAACTGAAACTCAGCAGGGAAATTGTAGTTCCCAGCATGCTGCGAACAGCGATAAGGTTGAGATTAAATTATAATTTTTTTAATTGTTGATTCAAAAAATCTACATTTGCCAGTACTAAAGTGTCTAATTTTTTTGTGTAACTAGTGTCATTAAAAAGAGAATGAATGAATGAATGAATGAATGAAGTTATATTGACACTGTTTTACATATTGAGTCATGTTAAATATCAAACATGAGATGCTTTAGAATAAATAAATGGTGTGACAGCCATCATTGTTTATAATGTTCTGGTAAAAACATATTTGGAAAAAAGGCAGACAAAATTATTTAAGCCATCAGTTACTTTCTAATGTGTTTCAAAATGCCCTGAAAAAACTGGTTGTTTAATTTGCTTAAATGAAATGAACTAATTTTTCATTATTTTGTCACTTAATTGTACTGTTAATCCACTTACATTTGAGTTATTGGCATTAACTGAAACTCAGCAGGGAAATTATAGTTCCCAGCATGCTGCGAACAGCGATAAGGTTGAGATTAAATTATAATTTTTTTAATTGTTGATTCAAAAAAATCTACATTTGCCAGTACTAAAGTGTCTAATTTTTTTGTGTCACTAGTGTCATTAAAAAGAGAATGAATGAATGAATGAATGAATGAATGAATGAACAAATTAATGTTTACTTGAGCACACTTTTACCATTGATCATGATTTGTAAACTAATACATTTTGCATCACATAACCAGCTCCATATGTATGGTTTTTCTGACATAGTAAACTTGCTCTGTAGCTCACCTGGTACAGCATTACACATGCTATGCGGAGTTCTCAGGTAGAGTTCTCAGGTAGAGGCTGACATTTTTTCGGGAATCAAAAACACTATTAATCACGTGATTGGGACGGACAGGAAAAAATGTCAGCGGGAGTGGGCAGGACCGGGAATCATAATAACACTATGATACCCAATTTTATACACAAATATACCTTTTATATAAATAAACTATATATTTTAATTTTGAACTCAATTCTAGTTGCCCTGTTTCTTTATGCTCTCCTGCTGTTTGCTTTGGTGTGGCTGGTTAAGTGAATGACGTGCTCCACACCCGTAACAGTTGGTGGCAGTAATGCACCAAGTTGGCTTCCCCATGCACTTTGTAGCCGCGAAAATCATAATCAAAATGGAGACTGCAACGACTACTGTTGGAAAAGTATATCTCAGTTGTGCTCACCGACAATTCTGGGCGGTCTGAAGTAACCAAAAAATGTTTACAAGGAATTTTTATAATGTATGCGCATGCGCGCGCGTGTGTGTGTGTGTTTGCATGGATGATTTACATTAAATTTAATGTGTGTGCAATGCACACTGTGCATTGTTTAAGCTGTCTTTCAGTTAAATAAAATAACATAAAAAACTACATTTTGGATTTTTATTCAACTAAGGTGGGTATGCTGTGATCTGTACTGTATTTTTTACGTTAACTGAAAAATTCCAGGTAAAAAAATGCTATGCGGAGTTCTCAGGTAGAGTTCTCAGGTAGAGGCTGACATTTTTTCGGGAATCAAAAACACTATTAATCACGTGATTGGGACGGACAGGAAAAAATGTCAGCGGGAGTGGGCAGGACCGGGAATCATAATAACACTATGATACCCAATTTTATACACAAATATACCTTTTATATAAATAAACTATATATTTTAATTTTGAACTCAATTCTAGTTGCCCTGTTTCTTTATGCTCTCCTGCTGTTTGCTTTGGTGTGGCTGGTTAAGTGAATGACGTGCTCCACACCCGTAACAGTTGGTGGCAGTAATGCACCAAGTTGGCTTCCCCATGCACTTTGTAGCCGCGAAAATCATAATCAAAATGGAGACTGCAACGACTACTGTTGGAAAAGTATATCTCAGTTGTGCTCACCGACAATTCTGGGCGGTCTGAAGTAACCAAAAAATGTTTACAAGGAATTTTTATAATGTATGCGCATGCGCGCGCGTGTGTGTGTGTGTTTGCATGGATGATTTACATTAAATTTAATGTGTGTGCAATGCACACTGTGCATTATTTAAGCTGTCTTTCAGTTAAATAAAATAACATAAAAAACTACATTTTGAATTTTTATTCAACTAAGGTGGGTATGCTGTGATCTGTACTGTATTTTTTACGGTAACTGACAAATTCCAGGTAAAAAAAACACAACACAGTAGTGGGAGGGAATGGGAGTCATTCTTCTGGTATTGGGACGGGACGGAATTTTCCCCCAGATTTTTCGTGGGATTGGGATGGGACAGGATTTTTTTTTTTTTTTTTGTGGTAGTGGGACAGGAGAGATCTAAAACTGCATGGTTGCATCAGCAAATGTGTAACAAACGTAAAATTAATAAATAAATAAATAATATTGTTTTGTCATTGACATTATCAGAAATGTTGCCAGAGACACATTTTTTTCCAATGAGCCATTGAGTTGGTTAAAGCACTACAAAAAAAAAAGAGATTAAAAAAAATGTAAATCTAACTCAACACAAGCATCTTCTTAATGTAAACAGAATGAATGAACATGAGAGGCATTAATAATGATAATAGTGATAATAATTTAGAAACAGGGGATACACATATTTTGTCAGGCAATCAGTGCTCCATCTGTGAGAGTGTTGATATTGAAAAGATACTGATGGCGGAAGAAGCAAGGCACCTGCATCAGTAATGAGACAAGAGCCCATAACAAACATCTCTTTTATGTAGAATAGTATTATTTATTAACACCCTGCCTTAAATATTAATCATCAGATAAATGGCTTCCTCTGTTTTGTGATTTTACTCTCAACAGACCAAGAGGAGAGAGAGGAAATTAAAGAAAGAGAGAGCATAAAAGAGTGTAAGCTATGCTGCCGCATGTGAATTGAAGAGCAAATCATTCTTTTCATTCTTTTCAAGAGACAGATCAGAATCACAAGCTCATGATGAATTATGTAGAGAGCTATGAGGAAATCAAAAGTCGAGAGGTTGCTTTTAATTTTAGTGCTTAGGTAAATGTTAAAGCACAAAGAGCCACTCTCCCTGAATAAATAACATTCATCGCTGAAGTATTGGGGTAGTATACTGAAAGACCTGTATGTACTGTCAAATTGCATTAAGTCAAATGTTTGTTGAACAAATGTTTACCATGCTGAGACTTGGTCAAATTTTGAGACCCTATACCCCATGACCCAAACCTCCCACCTTACCCCTTCAAAAATAAATAAATAAATACATACATACATAAGAGTCTAAAAATGGGTGAAATGGTATTGTTAAAAAGAGATATTGATGTTATTTTGGGCAATTTAGCCCTCTCTATAATACTTATCTCCTTTTTCATCCATAAATACTTTCAGCTCATCTTTTTAATTTCTAACATTTAGAAAATGTGAACTTGGTGGTCTACAGGGATTTCAGGTGAATGCAAATAAAGATTTTTAGAAAAATACTCCATTTATGTGAATCAGTATACCACAAGTGAATAGGTGCCAAGAAGCTGAAACTCCAAAAAGCACATACAGCCATCATGACAGTAATCCATGTTCCGTCGAACTGTTGTGTAAACGCAATATCACTCTCGATATTGCGCATATATATTGTTAACCATCACTTCCAATCACACATTCACAAGAGAGTGAAGTTTGTTTGACAAACGGGGTTTTCTTGTAGAACCCTCTGTCAAGTGTTTTGTAAATATGTGAATTCTGGCAAGAAACACAATCAACATTTTTGCAGTGGACAACAGCATACTGCTAAAGTAATATTTCTTATTATCATCAATATTGAAAACAGTCCTGCTGCTTAATAATTTTGAAACCATGATACATTTTTTCCAGGATTCTTTGATGAATAATAAATGAAGAATCGCTTTTGTTTGAATTTTGAAACTTTTATGATTTTATTTTATAATAATTTCTTTATTTTATTGTATGCATCCTTGCTAAAGAGTAGTATATAAATAAGTATCTATATTCACGTAGTTATGCTTTTTCTGTGTCAACTTTTCTGCAGTTTGCAAACTTTTGTGACAGTGACAGTTTCTAGAGTGTATAGAGATCACTAAACCTCGATTAGAACATGAATTCCAATGCATAAATGCTTCATGTTGTGCATTTCTTTGCTCAAGTCTATCATTACCATCTCTGTCTTTCCCCAGGATGATTTCTGTGTTTCTCTCACTCACAGGAGTGGAAACGCTTCAGCGAGATCGCCGTCACTGCAGCGGTTACACAGATAAGTAAAATACCATGGCATAAGAAAAGACCATCTCACTCTGTGAGTCGTTTTCTCTCTCTATTGTTAGCAGCTGCATGCCTCACCGCACTGCAAATTTTCCCTGTCACACTCCAATAAGCCTAATTGTCCAAAATACATTAGCTAATTTCTAAAATTCCAGTTTATATGAGAGAGATAAGCGGCTTGCTGATTGATTGGGGGTTTAATTCGTTTTCCTTACATTCTGGATGTGTGTGACAGAAGGGTAAGTGTGAGTGCGTCTTCTTTTGTGTGTTATTCTCAATTTGGATTTATTTGGCTCTTGATTTTCTTCCATGTTCAGAAAGCAGGATCGGGACCTCAGGTGGGATGTTGGGAGCTTTAGGAAGGGGGAATGTCCCAGTAGACTGGAGCAAAGTGCCCACAAAATCTTATTAAAAGTGTCATTTGAGGCAGATATCCACAGATGAGACAGATAGTGTCTCTTTAAGGTGTGATAGATTTCTTTAAGGGAGTGTACAATTACAACATCTGATGTACTCACATTTTACAATATTGCCAGATATATTTCTTCCATCCAACCATGTGGCCAACAGTCTCTTGAAAGACATAAAAGACAGCATTTAAGCAAAATTACAATTTCATAACAAAATCAGGTCTATGAATTATGCAGTATGAGTTGAAGGCAAAAACTAATTTTTAGTGTTTTTAATTCGTTCTTTATAGGACCAAAAGTGGCAGGGGATTGTGGGATTGACAAGTGAAGCATGCAATGAGAGCATCAAAAAGTTGAGAAGTACTCAACTTCATGCAATATATATAGTTTTTTTATTTTTTATTATTGAATTAGCTTAATGAAGTGTTTATATTATATAACAAAAAAAATTTAAATATTCAGAAAACATGAAAATAACTGGTTCAATAGGCCTGTAATTCGAAATGGTATCTGCTACTATTTGCACTAAACAAATATCATCTAACTACTATTTACACTCAGTGCAAAGGAAATACTGCTATTTTCACTTAAATACCCTCTGCCATGTATGTTTGTACATTCTAAATTGATTTTTTTTTTATTTTAGTTTAATTTTACATTGCAAATTAAAGTTAGCATTTTTCCACTGTAATTGTGAATATGTAAACTGTGAAGCCGTCTTTATTGTCATTGTATTGAACGCATTTCTAGAGCATAATAAAAACAACCAAACTCACTGTACTGTATATTTCACAGAAGCACTTCTAAAGCAACAGAATTGGCACTTTGGGCAGTATCGAGCAGATTTCTTCTGTGGGAATGGACCCATAGGGTAAGAGAAACAGATTGTGGGCCCTCTGCTGACACCGAATGATATAAGGAATGAGCCACATCATGTATTAGGTGGTCTGGTGCCACTTTAAATGTGTGTATGTGTGGAAAGAGAAGGGTGTGGGATAGCTGTGTGGCTTTAGGGGGAGGGGTGATGGGACTCAGACAGCCAGACACTGCAAAGGTCATTTTCATGAATTATTCTGGACCTGCGCCCAGATGCTAGTGCACAGCTATCTTTCACGTAACGGGTTCTTTTTAGCTGACTCATCAAGGCCTCCCATCTGCGGTGCACCGAAGAGAAGCACCCTTGGATTGAGAAGGTTACAGCAGAACGAGCATATGTCTGTCAGCTCCGTGTTTTGTACATAAAATGTGCCAAAAAGGGAGAGAAAGAAAGAGAAGATGGTGAAAGAGAGAGAGATAGGCTTATCTTTCTCTTTGACCCGTGCCAGCTGTTGCTCAGCGGTGCATCGAGGGCAAATACTCATTCATTTCCTTTCAGTCGTACATCTCAATTTACAGTCTAGTCTAGTGTGCTTAGAAAGACACAATGAGGCCTCATAGACACCAGCATATTGATCTAACCCTCTGATCAATTCAGCCGCAAAGAGGAAGAGAACTGCATGACAAATAGCATTAAAAGAGAGCCACTTCATTTAGCCTAGTGGTCAATGAACCACTTGTGTGCTCTGAGCATTATTCTCTGTCTTAAATAATGAAAAAAACAAAAACGCTTGGTTAAGACACTACTACGTTTTTCTTAAAAAAGCTGTGTTTAGTAGCTATATTAGTTGTAATGAGTGTAAGTGTTTGTGATCCAGATGCTGTCACCCTAACTGAGAATCTGCTGTGTGTGCCAAAATGACAGGGCACAAAAATAGTGAAATAATCCCCAGATGCCATGTTTATTACAGCAACATCTCGGAGAAATTACATTGTGGAGAAAGCTGCTGAATGAACTGCATGTATATGGTGTTAAATGTAAATTAACTAAAATAATCTGACATTTATTGCGACCTCGACTTGATTAATTGGAGGAAGTTATTACTCCACCACCTGCACAGGACATCATTAACGATAGTCCTATATTGTTGAACCTATTGTTCAAACAACGGAGGTGCAGCCAACAGCAAACAGTCGTGACTAGCTAGTTAATTCAGCAATGATGCAGTGGTCAAGCAGCGCATTACGTTGTTGAACAGCAAATGCACCCCTGTTTGTTTGAGCAACCTGACTAGTCTTGCGTTGACTCAACCGACCTATTGAAAAACTTGTTTATATAATCATTATCTTTGCTATTACATTGTTGAAAAAATTTTATTAAATAAAATATTTTTTTCTTTTTTTAGTTGTAACTTGTAGCTACTTTTCAACCACTTTTTCAAAACAGTAGCTTATTTAACTACAGGACTTTAAACTTACAAAATAAGTGTGCTTAATTGTTTTGAATGTGCACTTGTGTACTTCAAATCTTAAAAGTATATATATATATATATATATATATATTAATGTATTAATTCAATAAAAGGCCACTAAGAGTGCACTTTTAATGATTATGATGCTTAACACACTTTAGTACACTTTTACATTTTGCAATGAGGTCAAATTAAAAGTTGCTTGTCAGTACATTTGGCAGTACACTTTTCTTTTTTTTTCAAAGACAATTTACATATAAAGATGTACTTAAGGACACTCTGAAGTTTAGCAAACTGCAGTTTATATAAATCTAAAATACAATACATTTTCATTTAATTGCATTTAACATGAAATCAGGTGTCTTAAACATTACATTCAGTTTGCACTCAAAATATATTATTTCTGTAATAAATTATTTCAAAAGTATGCTAAAGTGTACTTCATTTTCACAAGGAGTAACTTGGCTACTAGTACAAATTAGCAATAGCCATAACTATAATGCCAAATTAGTGTCTCCAAAACTGTCCACACAGCAGATGCAACAGCAGTTTCCTTCTCAACAGTTTTGCACATATTTCCACAAAACATTGTCAAATAACATTTTTCCCTTGATTTTCATACCCACAGAGTATGTTGGACAGTCGGTGCGCATTTATGAGTCATACAAACACACATGCTCATGCACAGACACATAGACTAAGAGGAACCGAGGCCTGCCATCTGCTCCAGGCTAAATGAGGAGTAAATGGAGGAGGTGGTGAGAGGAGCCACACCATCAGGCGAGCTCAAATCTCATCTAACCACACACACACACACACACACACACCTCCGCTCTCCTACGTGGATCATCCTGGCACTTTATAACTGTTACATGTCTCACATAATCTCATACCCATCAAGTGCCTGACTGGAGTTTAAAGAGACGAGGGTTTGCCCATGTGGACCAGCAATTACACACCCTGTGACTGTGAGACTGTGCCTTTTGTTTGATGCGTTATTGATGTGCTATTTCAAAACGAAGCACAGATTTCATATTTCACACTGGATCTTTTTTTTTTCATTTTAAAATCAATACTAGATGTGTTCTGAAGAATTTCTACATTTATTTCAGACCAGCCACAACAATCAGATTTGGCTCCACTTTAGATTTCAGAAAACCAGTGAAACACCCCAATTGACATTCTTCAAACCGTGGCTGCTTTGTCATGATGATGATGGCATCTCCTTGGAGAACTAACATCTCTTTTACCCCAGTGAATTCTAGAAAATGTTTTCTGCCCCCCTCCTTTGGTTAAAAAGTACATCCTAATTGCTATATTGCCTTTCAGTCTTTTGTATGCCCTGTCAGTCTTTTGAAACCTCTTTTAATAAAGACTTGCTTGACCTTGGGTTATGAACTTTACTCTGTTTGATAACTTAATTAAACCTCTATTTAAAAATCCTGGCCCACACGAGAACATTGACATGCAGTCAGATATGTTTGTCCCACAGTGACACCAACAGAGAGAGAAACATTTTATTGCCTTCATCCTAATGTTTAATTCAAAACTCATAAAAAAAAACCCACATTTAGATTGAAAACAAAATAAAAACAATGTGGAAATGAATGACTAAAATATTTATTAACCAAGTTTTTTGTTTGTTTGTTTATTTTCCATTAATGATAGAGATTAAAAATATGCATCATGGTTATAATTAAACAACTGTAATTAAAACATAAAAAGAACATGGAAGAACATGATTGCTTTAAATAATCCAATAATAATGTTGTGGACTGACATGCTCGAGTCCCTGGGGGAGCCTCCAAGTGTTAATAAATAAATAAATAATGAACATGAATGTACAAGTAAACTTGAAGCTACATGCTAGTCAGAATCTGTAAGTCACATTGTTTCTTTAACAAATCTAAAATACTGACAGTGCTATTACAATGTTATTAATATGTTATTACAACATTATGCATATTAGCGGTTTTCACATACTTTGTTAAATGTTAGTACATGTTTAAATATATAAAATGATTGGTGTACTTTTACACTTTTTTACTATAAAAGTCAGAGTAAAGTTGACTTTGAGTTTATTTTAATCAAAACGTTGACTAAAAATGTGAAATAAAATGAATACATTTATAAACAATCAATGAAATCAAAAACATGCTGGAGTAAATCGTTCACGATTGCTGCCATTTATGTACAACAGCTCCTGATCTTGGATCAGTGAGACCTACAGTATAAAGACGTTGTCATGTTTCTGATTATCTTCACATCCTATCAAAGTCAACAAGGTCTCAAACACACTTCCTAGTCCTCATCTGACTTTGACAAGCATCAAATTCAAGAACAAGCAAAGTGGGTCAATGTTCAAAGGCACCAGAAGTCAGGACCATGTTAGACATTGGCTTGACAGCCCACCTATGGTGCCATGTTGGGCAACATGGTCAAATTCAGCAGGTTCACACCCCCCGAGCCCTTACTGGGCCGAGCACAGCTCTCCGCTGGGCCAACAGATGGAGAAGCATCCGGTGTTGACCACCAAATGCTCTCATGGCGGTCAGTACGGTTACAGACGCAGGTGTGAGTTCTTGTGTGTGCCAATGGCACATGCATCCCTCATCCTCACCTGGTAGGGTAGCAGATCATATCACTACAGGGTATGACCAGGAATTATATTATTTTGGAGGTGCTAAACTGGGGGAAGTGCAGAATTTAAATAAATGAGAGAAAAGTCTCATCAGTTTACATTAATAAACTTTACATAGTCTGCAGGCATCAAGCCAGGATTGGATATTAACAGAAGCTTGGGCCAAAAAATGAACTAAGATGCGCCCCAAATGAAAGAAAACTACAAAAACGGCCCCTGGACAAATTAAAATTAAAAACTAAACCACTGTAGCGATTAAAGTAAAATGTGAATGAAAAGTGTTGATTGCCCCATTACATTTAGATCTGCTTACATTGCATCAGATTTACTTTTACACTTTTTTTTTTGCAGTGTTGTGCATTACAACCAATCACACACGTTTTTGTTGAGCTTATGAATGCATTAGCCAGTGAGAGGCATTTAGATTAGTCAGCGATGAAAACGGTTTTGAAAACAGTTGAGTTTTGTTCATTCACTGAATTCTGCACTCTCACAAATTCTCTCATCATAAATAACAAAATGCAGAGACAATGAAAGTAAAAGATTCGCTTTGCAATGTAGACAGCTTCAGCGATCATAATGGGGTTTTTGCAAGAGTGCAGAACTTACAGTATGCTAGACTGAAGTCATGGACTGCTTCAGTGATGAGGAAGTGATGTTTTATGTACTTTATTGGCTATTTAAATTATGCAGTTGTGTAAAAACATGCATGCTACCTTTAAAGGGGTCATAGGATGTTACATGCACTTTTACAAGTTGTTTGAACTGAAATGTGTGTTGGCAGTGTGTGTACACAACCACCCTATAATGATACAAATCCACCCAGTGGTTTTATTTTAATCTACTAAAATATTTACCCCTTTCTCAAATCGAGCCCATCTCAGATGCCTGTCTGTGTGACGTCACAAAAACAGGCCCCTCCCACGATAGTTTGCTTGACAGTAGCGTTTCAGCACAGACTGGACTGGCGTCTTACCTTAGACCCGCCCTGAGAGAGCTGTCATCAGTCCACCATTGTTTCACCGCTGGAGCAGATGTAGACAAGAATGACTCCTAAGCGATTGAGGTGTTCCGTTGTTGGATGTAATAATGAACATAGCAGTCGTCATTTACTCCCGATATCTGAGCCGCTGAAGACGCAGTGGATTACGTTTGTTTTTGAAGGGAATGCGCCCCCCCCCATCTACATAAATGCGCCTATGTTCATGCGAATCATTCGTGATCCAGCTTCACCTACAGAAGCAAATCGTCTTTCCTAATAATGTGCTAATTAGCAAGTTTCACAATGAATGCGGCTAAAGTAAACAGTCCTTCAGAGAGCAGCTCGGAAGAGAGGGGCGGGGTCAGCAGAGCTCATTAACATTTAAAGGAAAATGCTACAAAAACGGCTTGATCTGAAAAGAGCTGTTTTTGAAGACAAGAATGACTCCTAAGCGATTGAGGTGTTCCGTTGTTGGATGTAATAATGAACATAGCAGTCGTCATTTACTCCCGATATCTGAGCCGCTGAAGACGCAGTGGATTACGTTTGTTTTTGAAGGGAATGCGCCCCCCCCCATCTACATAAATGCGCCTATGTTCATGCGAATCATTCGTGATCCAGCTTCACCTACAGAAGCAAATCGTCTTTCCTAATAATGTGCTAATTAGCAAGTTTCACAATGAATGCGGCTAAAGTAAACAGTCCTTCAGAGAGCAGCTCGGAAGAGAGGGGCGGGGTCAGCAGAGCTCATTAACATTTAAAGGAAAATGCTATGAAACAGCTTGCTCTGAAAAGAGCTGTTTTTGACAGGGTAAAAAAGGTGTTTTTTACACTACCATTGAGAAATGTTAACCAAACTATATATATATTTTTTTTTTTAAGTTATATTTATGGTCTTTTTATGCCTTTATTGTGAGAGGACAGTAGAGAGCTGACAGGAAAGCACTGGGAGGAGAGAAGGGAGCAGGATCGGCAAAGGATCTCGAAGCAGGATTCGAACTCGGGTCACCGTGAGCACAGTTACGCTATATGTTGACGCACTAACCACAAGGCATTAAACTTTCTGTTCCTTCTGTTCCACCTTCGCAGTGTAATCTGACTTTTGCTGATGTTAATACAATTTTATTGGTAACAGTCTATAATTAAGATTAATTAATTTGTTAACTTTAAGTATGTTTATTATAATAATTGCCCTTACAAATATATGCCCTTTTTCAGGGGGCAAATATTGCCTTTAATGAAAAAATTCATTTCTGACCCTGCATCAAAAGCAACGTCCTTGTTAGAGAACCTCTTTGTAACCGAATCCACAGGAGGGGAGTACATTTTCTGCAGGGCATGAGCTGTGTGCAGACAACAGGTGAAATGTCTGCCGTGTGTTCATCTTCACATGCCATCCACGCATGGATTTATGAACATGTCAAGAGCAGCTGAAACCATGCAGGTCAGGTTGAAGGACCAGCGTGGGCAGATTGAGGTGTGCTGACCACCTACTGATGCACAGATGCACCAGAGAACAATGGGGCTGATGAGAATCCACAACAACCTCAGATGCATGATTGTAGGACACAAAACAAGACTCAATTATGAATCACAATTAGCAAATATGCCACAGAGAGAAGAAAGAAACTGAAGACTGGCACATCAGAAGCAAAGATCTTTAAAATGGCCATCAGTACGAACCCAGTGTTTCTTAAAATGTAGAAATTTTTCACTTTGCTGTGGAAATGAATTATCCAGTGGCATTGAACTTCTGCTGGAGGCGGTTTTAAATGAAGCTCATAAAAGCTGTTCTGCACAGTGAGTCCTAATGGCCCGTGTTAGCCACCGGTGTAATAGATAGGAATTAAATTCTTAACAAAGGCAAAGGGTTTGTAGGGAAGAACATTCTTCTTTGTGTTGAATATTGAATGGAAAATGACAAATTGGTATTTTGCCACTGATGAGTCTTAATGAATGTGATGTTCGAAATCCCATATTGTTTATATAGCTAAACTAGTAGACTGTGGTGCTAGCAATGCTAACGTCATGAGCTTGGCTAACCAGGAAACAGATGCTGATCAAATATAAAGATTATATAGCATAAAGATATAAATATATAACGTTAATGTTCCTGTGGCTCAGTGGTAGTGCATTGCGTTAGCAGCGCAAAAGATCGTGGGTTTAATTCTCAGGGAACACACATACTGGTAAAAAATATATAGCCTGAATGCACTGTAAGTCACTTTGGATAAAAGCATCTGCTAAATGCATTAATTATAATAAAATTATTATATACCCTGAATGCAGTCTGAAGTCACTTTTAAACTCACCATAAAATTGCCCCTATTACTTTCTTAATACATGTGCCTGTTCTTACGAACAATTCACTGGTGAATGTTATTCCAAAGAAAAAACATCATCAAAATATAATAACTTGCTTCACCTTTGAAACAACTTTATATTTCCACTGACATCATCAAGACCCCTCCCCTTCAACAACCCTATAAAAGTAAGGTGAAAAGCTTTAAATGGTTTAAACGTATTACATGTAATTTTACAGTAAAATACTGTCAAATGTATATTTTTGACAAGTAAAAGCTATGCCATGTGTGTTACACTGATGGTGTTTTGTCTTTATTGGCCATATTTATGGACAGGCCAATTATGATGAACTGTGATTTATAATAACTTTGGTATGATGGCAAACTGATGGTATAATCATTTTTTTTTACTTATAAGTTAAAATATGCCATTGCATAATACCTGAAACATTGTCACCGTATTTTTTTACTGTGAAATTCTGGCAACCTCAATATCCTGGTTTACTTTGGAAAATGCCACATTACGTAAGTAAAATGAATTGCAAATGGATGTCATATTGACCCATATTGACTGTCTGCTAAATTATGCATTTAAAAGTAAAAATACATATTTTGCACAATGGAAATACAGTTGTGTACAATATTTTGGAATTTTGTGGGTCTAAATCTGTGTCATAAGTTAAGAGCTCTGAAACATCATTCAAGCCCATCAGTCTGGCCTTCACAAACAGAAATGAGTAATGCAAGCTGACATGAAGATGAAACTCAAGGCCTAAGTCGCACAACTAGAGGAATCCAGCCTGGGAAAAAGAACACAGAATTGACACTCAAAAACAGAAGCCAGCACTCTTCAGATGAGAGCCCTTTCTGAATCCATTGTGCTCGCTCTGTGTGTGCACGTCTCTGTTTGTGTGTGTTTGGGGGGTCTTTAAGCTGAGGGACAGTGTTTGGCTCACTTGCTGGGAAACAACACTTCAGCTCCACAGCTGCAAGCACAAGAGAACTCCAGCGCTCTGACATAGGGTTCAATAGCGGAGCGCTGGCAGCTAGAGATATGCTTTCACTGCAGGGATCACACATACTGGGAAGAATGTATTTTAAACTCTCGCTCTCCATCCTATTCTCTCTCACTCAGCATCTCCCCGTGCATAAACTTGAATAAACAGCCCTTACTTTGTGGCTTGTTCTCTCTTTTAATTCTCTGAATGAAATGCCATCACCAGCCGTTTTATCGCTGTGGTAACTGAGAATTTCAGCCACGTTGAGCCGATGAGGAGACGATAGCACAGGCTGTGCTTGATTGCCAATTAATGAAATCATTCTTTATGGGACTGGTAAAAAATACAGTGAATGTCTGGATTGCTTTTTACTTCAAGGAGTAGTTCACCCAAAAATGAATGACTGACTCTCATGTGAAATACTAAAGCACATGTAAAGTGTTTGATTATAATTGTAACTTTTTAAATATTTTAAATGTGCTCACTTGCAATTTCATCATTACAAATGTGTCCTTTTGAATATATTTAAATGCATGAATTATGTTATAATAGAAATCATATTCAAGTTTCTTTTTTCCTTAATTTGGCAGTACATTTTATCCATATTTTGAAAACAACAGAAGTAATTATGAAATTACATAAAAAGATAAATGGGTCAGTTAATTGCATTTAACATAAATTTAAACTAATGGCATTCCAAACCTGTGTGACATTCTTTCTTCTGTGTTATTATTAAAATGTCTCATTGTTTTTTGACAGTCATTTCGTTTTGGACCCCATTGATTTTCATTGTATGGATACAGTTAAAACATTCTTCAAAATATCTTCTATTGTGTTTAGCAGAAGACAGAAGAGCATGAAGATGAGTAAACAATGAGAATATTACATTTTTTTTGTTGAATTGTCCCTTTAAATTCCCAAGTTTTTGGGAATATGTACAGTATGTGCAAACCAAACATCTACCCAGTCAGCAAACAAATCTGGCCCAGATTTGGCATGCACCTGGCACAACCAAAGCTACCAGGAATTGTTTTTGTCGGCATATTTGTTTGTTGGAAAATGAATGTATGTGAAAAAATGATGGCCTTATGCCTTATGATTCAACCCTACATTAGGAAGCATTTAAAACGCAACTCTTGAAATTAAATATGTGTAATATAGTTCTTCCATCAGTGTACCAATATCATTTAAACAGCATAATCAAACTGGGAAACTGTCCTCACGCCTTAGCGCTGAACGCTTTGAAGAACAATATGCCACTTGTACACATATACATGAACTGAGACACTGTCCCTCATCAGCTTTGCTAAAAAAAACCTAAAAAAACGTGAATCTATTTTTGAATTATTTCTGTCTCTCTTGCTGTCTTTGTCTCTCTCTCTCTCTCGCTTAGCTTTGCCATTAGAGCCATTTGCATGTAGCTGAGAAGCCATTAGAATTTTAATGAGGCTGACCCTGGAGGCAGGCCTTTACTGGGTCCTCAAAAACACACACACACATACACACACAGCCCCGAGGCAGGAGCACTCAGTGCTCTTATCCATTTACACACATCTATCCTTATAATCAGTATCACAGAATAGAAATGTTGAAATGTTTGTGTAACTATCACTATTCACGGCTTTCCTTTTTTTTTATTATATTATTTTGAAATTCCACTGAACATCTCTACCTCTTCCAGCAAAAAGACCACTTGACATGATCAGAACCATACACATTATATGGAGTCTATATGGTCTTTTTCATAGGCCCAGTATCCTCCTGAGAACCAGAAATAAAAAGCTTTGTGAATTTAGTATTTTTTCATGTCATTACATTGTTTAGAGCATAAGAAAAAAATGGTAAAATAACATTTTTGAAAAATTATATTTTATTTATATGTTATGCTATGTCCTCTGTAGAGGACACCAGGACTCAGTTTTTCTAAAAATAAAATGACAAGAATAGACATGAAAAGGCAAAAACAATGGGAATTTTTTTTAAATCACCAATCAATTTTTAGGTTTCAGGATTTTTTTATTAAGTGTTCTTGTCTACTTAAAGAGAGCACACTTTCACGATTTTCTTAACACACTTAAGTACACTTTTAAAACGTACTTGTTTTGATAATCTTTTGTCGTGCTTTAAAGAAGTATGCGTATTATAATGTTGACTAACATACTGAAGCACATGTAAAGTACTTGAATATTATTTTAACTGTAGTGTGTTGTTTTGCATTTAAATTTAATATTATTTAAATGTACTTAATTGCAACTTCATCATTACAAATTTGTAACTATGCATATATTTAAAGTCGTGTGACACAAGCTTCAATATATAGAAATTGTATTATATTTTAGTAGTAGTAATATAAATATATTATATAAATATTGTAAGTATATTTTAGTTAGCATAAATGCTTGTCAGTAAATTCGTCAGCACACTTTAACCATGTTTCAAAGACAATAGTAGTAATTATGAAATGACAAATAAAGATGTATTTAAAGGGATAGTTCACCCAAAAATGTACATTTACTCACTATCAATTTGTTCCAAACCTGCATGAGTTTCTTTCAGCTGTTGAACACAAAATAAGTTATTTTAAAGAATGTTGGCAACCAAACTATTGAACCATTGACTTCAATAGTGTTTTTTTCTCTCTCTCCATACTATGGAAGTCAGTGGCTACCAGCAGCTGTTTGGTTACCAACATTCTTTAAAACGTCTTCTTTTGTGCTCAGCAGAAGCAACATAAAAAAGAAATTCACACAGGTTTGGAACAACTCGAGGTTAAATGAGTAAATGATGACAGAATATTCATTTTTAGGTGAACTATCCATTTGACTGAGTCAAAAACACTCTAGAGTTCAGCTAATTGCATTTAATATAAATTTAAACTAATATATTCTTCTTTATTATAAGCATTTTATTGTAGCATATTTCAAGCATTTAAATGAGCTAAAAAAAATAAAAGCAGCTGTATTTTATTCCACTTTTGTGTACAAGGCAGATGTAAGCTAAGCTGCTGTGCTAAAATATGAATGACATGGGGCTAAAACATGCCGGGCCGTGAAATGAAGACATCTTAGGAATAAAGTTAGAAGGAAACAGAACATAACACTTAGTGTGCACGTGTGTATCTGGTTTACGGCAGCATATGTACATACATAGTCGGCTGTCCCTGCATGAGTGAGTCTGTGCTTGCGTATATGCGTGCATCTGTGTGTGCGTTGCTGTTTCAGCTTCAGGCAGAGAGATGATTGGCTCCCCCCTGAGGGCCTCTCTCTCCCTGCAGCATGTGGAAACCATGGCGCGTTGCCAGGATACAAGCCCCCAGTCTGTACTGACAAGTAGACATGAGGAGCAAAGATTAATTATTTACAAGCACACCCCTGTACGCTGTGACGACTTGGCACTTTTCCTGAACTAAATGTCACTATCTATGAAGCCATCACCCTTATTACTTATTTTATTTGGGTATTAATTCTGACCTCCAAACAGCGCCTTTGTAATCGGGTGCTGAATACATTTGTAGTCAGTTTTATACTCACAGAGATGCAATTTTATATAATCTGGGGCCATTGCTTCTACTAGTACTACTAATGATGATGATAATGGTAATAATTTTTTTCATTCTAATAATAATAGCAGTTCTGAATATAGCTTATAGTTCTTTAACCGTATCAGTCCACTCCAATATTCAGAGTTCATATATAATTCATGCTTTTCCTCTCTCCTATAAGAAATGTCCCTTCAGATCCATATTTACCAAGCACATTAAAAAGTTGAACGGTATTTGATGTCCCTTTCCTACACACCAGCTGTCTAGTGAGCCATAAAAAGGCTTTTGTAGGACAGATAATGGTCAAACACGCACACGTCGTGCCAGCCGGGACGTCTCGGCAGGTTTCGTGTTCCGTTCGCCCCTGTGATGTTTCTGGGAAGTGATGGCATCCGTGCTCCTGACGCTCAGTGTGGGCCTTTCCTTTGTTATCCTCTTCCTCAGAGCCCTTATGCGCACAGCGGTGAAGCGGTTTATTTGCATTCGCTCTCATACATATTCATGCGCGCGGGGTCAGCTCACGTGGAGGGGAGAGATTTAATTGGGCTTTGGACGGAGAGGTTCCTGAGTGACAGGTGGAGGAGGAGGTGGAGTCCCACTGCTTGCGGCATTACTGACCCTGGGCTGCTTTTCTTTTGTTTGAGTCTTTCTGTGTAGAATTAGAAAGCCTTTCATCTAAGATAATATGTGAAATAATGGAATATCAATTTGCAGCACGTGTGGGACTGCTGACAGATGCGCAGACTCATTGTCAGCTCATGCACTGCAAATTTTGTATGTATAGAGAGAGAGAAATACTGGATAGATATATTTATGCAAAGACATTGATATTTATAGCCTCGTATTAATTGCATTATTATATTGAATATAACACAAAATAAGAAGTTTAGTAAAATGTTTGAGCTGCTCTATTCCATACAGTGAAATTGAATGGGGCCCAGTGGTTGTCCAGCTCAACAACAGTGTTGTTAAAACGAACACTATTAAAAACATTTCCGTTAATTGAAATAAATTAAAAAATTAAATTAAATTAAATATTAGAAAAAAAACTGTTTAAATTGAAGTGCTAAAATTACTAAAACTATTACTGAAATAAAAAAATAATTAATGCTAAATAGAAATATTTTTTAAAAATGAATAAAAATGACAAAAGCAGATAACAAAATTACTAGAATTGAAATGATGACTGAATATATATGTAAAAAAAAAACTAATTCAAAATATTAATGGGTATTATAATAGTACATGAAAAATACTAAAATTGCCCAAAAAGGACAACAGCATCATAAAAGTTTTATATGACAAACATTTTAAAAACAAAAATCAAATCTTGTTTGACAACAGTGGTCACCATTCTTCATATTAAAAAAAAAACAGCTTATTCATTCTGCACCTTCTTTATAAATACCTCCTTTCGTGTCCCATGGAAGAAAGTAAGTAAAACTCGTTCTTCATACACACGAAGAGTGAACTTCATGAGAGTGAATAAATGATGACAGAAATGTCACTTTTGGGTGAACTATTCCTTTAAAGTCTATTGAAAACAATGCTTATTTTTCTCTTTTGTTAGAATCAGAATCAGAATCAGAATGAGCTTTATCGCCAGGTATGTTTACACATACGAGGAATTTGTTTTCGTGACAGAAGCTTCCACAGTGCAACAGAATGACAGTGACAGGACAAAAACACAGATTAAAAATAAAAATAAATTAAAAATTAAAAATAGAACAAGTAAATAAGGAATAAAAATATACAAATCGACAATTGTATGTACAGGTATATAACAATAGACAGTTGTATGTACAGGTATGTTATGTGCAAATTGAAATGTAGACTGACTATGTATGTTAGATAAATAAGTGTATGAGTGAATAAATAGTGTGTGTTCCACAGTTATTGTCAGGTGTTCATGAGAAAACAGTCTTATCGCTTATGACATTTCAAAGGCTCAGTCTAAGCAGTCAGATACAATGCTGACACCTTTCTGAATGTGTGTGTGTCTATGTAAGTATATGTACAGTTAAGTAGGCCAAATGCAATGCGGAAGAGAAGGTCTACATTCTGACTTCAGGGATGTTGTTAGGCAGAAGCATGCAGTGTTGCTCTGGCGTGTAATTTGTTGTCATAAGATGGACCTCTCCTTTTCTGATTACTGGCCTCTTGTATTCTGTCAGCCCCCCTTTTCCCAGCAGAGATGTAATTGCGCTGTTCTTGGTAAAGGACATGTGGCGGCGAGAGAAATGTGCTGTTTATCAGGTCCTAGACTGTTCTGAATAATTGAAATTCATGTCTAGTTTCAATAATATTTCAAGGCTGCAATTTGCAGTTCCAGTGGTTAGTCCTGAGCACTTATTTGTGAAATAACAATCACCAGTACTACCCACAATTAGAATGATTGTGTTCATAATTACTGACATTCCTGACTGAGCAAATCTGTGCTGAAATAATACTTCACAAATTTAGAAAAAAAATCAATGTGACTATTAGACTTTTTTTGAAGGTATGCTCACCTAAGAATGAAAATTCTGTCACTTTTATGTCGTTCCAAACCTTGTATGACTTTCTTTCTTCTAAAGAACACAAAAGAAGATATTCCGAACAATGTTTTAACAGTTTTAATCCATTTAATGGAAGTCAATGAGGTGCAAAACAACATTGGACACCGCTTTCATTACATGGACAAAAGACATTTCACAAAATATCTTCTTTTTTTTTTTTTTCCAAAGATGAAAGAATTGCACAGGTTTGAAATCACATAAAGGTTTCAAGAGTATTTTAAACTGTATATTTTTTGTAACATTCTAAATATCCAATGGTGCGATTTTATTCTCATCTGAATTGGTCTGCACCTTCTCCCTCGTCTCATGTCCACTAACAAAATATGACAAATCTTCAACCTGTCATACATTTCCTATCTATAGTTTGCAGTATTATAATACAGACTCAAGGTAATTTCATCCACCCACTTCCATTCAGGCTCACACAATTAACGGCCGGCTCTGATGAAAGAAAAATCTTTAAGGAGCGATTATAGCGATGGAACTTTATATTGGTTTTTAAAATCCAATTAACTTTTGAAAGCATGTGACTTTTCGACAAATGATGTGTCGCCGCAGTATTGTTGAGAAACACTGGGCGCAGTGATAATTGGCAGCTGTATACAAAAAGCCCCTGACAGCTTCAGAAACGTCTCTGTGAGCAATCAAGTGCCCGGCGAAGAGAAACCTGAGCTAGCAATCTAGCCTCTTTTTGTGTCACTCCTAAAGACTTGTGGATTTATCACTGACAGCAATCATTTGTTTTCCTGATTATTCAAATACCAGTATTTATGTTCTTGAATTGATGCCTGGAATGGCTCTGCGTTTCGGCATTCAAGAGCCTTGAGCGCTGCCGTGCATTTTATGCTGTAGACCAGAGAAGTTTTCATAATTATCTATCACATATCAACGCTATAGAAATACTGCACTACAACAACTTAGTTAGTTTAACTTAAATAGTTTCAAATAACTTAATATTTTAATAGTCCCTTGTGAAAAAGAAGCGTTTAATTGTATTGCATGTGAACTTGCAGTGCACTTCAAATCTTAAAAAATGTATTTTTAAAAACTATACTTTCAGATAATATAATATTAACAAAATAAAATAACAATTAAGTACACTTAAAGAGTGTACGCTTTCATGACACTCTTTAAGTTTCTTAACACACTTAACTACACTTATAAAGTGCAATTTATGTCAAATATTTTTTTTTTATGTATGTAAAATACTAACTATAATTTTAACTGTAGTGATTTGATATTGTGTGCAAAGTTAATGTAATTGTAACTTCATCATTGCAAACATGTAATTACAAATATAAATAAAATAAAAGTTTTAATAAAAATGGCATTATATTTTAGTTTACCATAAATGCCTGTCAGTACATTCAACCTAACACTTTAACCATATTTTTTAATGAATATTATAAATATACTACTGTTCTTTGTTAATTTATGTTTATTCATAATACTTGATCCAACGTTACAACTTAAAAATATGTAAGTAAAGGCTATAGAAATTAACTTAATCATCAACTTAATCAATAATGAAAAGTGTTATTCCTGTATGGTACTGGCACAAACAGTAGAAGGAGATAATTACAAATAAAAATATATATATATATCTTAACTGCACTTATCTGCAGGTCACTTTGGATAAAAGCATAAAATGTAAAGTCAGCGTACAACTGTATAATTATCCTTAAATGATGACTATAATTTTAACTGTAGTGATTTGATATTGTGTGCAAAGTTAATGTAATTGTAACTTCATCATTGCAAACATGTAATTACAAATATATATGTAAATAAAATAAAAGTTTTAATAAAAATGGCATTATATTTTAGTTTACCATAAATGCCTGTCAGTACATTCAACCTAACACTTTAACCATATTTTTTAATGAATATTATAAATATACTACTGTTCTTTGTTAATTTATGTTTATTCATAATACTTGATCCAACGTTACAACTTAAAAATATGTAAGTAAAGGCTATAGAAATTAACTTAATCATCAACTTAATCAATAATGAAAAGTGTTATTCCTGTATGGTACTGGCACAAACAGTAGAAGGAGATAATTACAAATAAAAATATATATATATATCTTAACTGCACTTATCTGCAGGTCACTTTGGATAAAAGCATAAAATGTAAAGTCAGCGTACAACTGTATAATTATCCTTAAATGATTGTTCCAAAGCTCTCTCTTCCAGTAAGCCAGTCGAAATGGAAAAGCTTAAGTGAATCATCGCTGCACATTGTTTCCGGAATGCATTAGTTATGAATGCCAGTTCCTGCGCAGATCTGCCTTCTGTGTAAGACAAAAGATAATATCGCTTACTAAAAACTGATTATGTGTGACCTAGTTAGAAGGTGTAATAAAGGATGTGATTCAGAAACAAGAAAATATGAATTCCCCCCCGTCAGCTTGACATCAATTTCAGCACAATTAATTCTGCAACCAAACGTAATTGAGGTTTGTCAAATGTAACCCAGCAAATAAGCAAAACACGCTAGAAAAAAAAAGAAGACAAAAAGAAAAGTCTGGTGACCTTAATGAACAACACAGCTCAATCTCTTCTCTTCGACTGCCTCTTTCAGTGTACTACTTTTTGATACTTTTGCAATTTGCTTTTACTGACCTGGAATAAAAAAAACTGAAAAATACTGACATTAATGTGATTTCCACTACACAGTGAAAAATAATAGGTGAAGAAATAATTTGCACTCCGAAATTGCTAGTAAATTGCTAGTACACGCTGAAATAAATGTGAAATTTTGAAGTTAAATTTTGAACAACATACTCCAATAATGTTTCTTTTATTTACAATTTTTACAAATATTTTTATAGTGTATAAATATATATATGATAATGGGAAATACAGTGTAATTGTGTAATAAACCGCCAATTCACTGCTTATTACAATGTAATGACATAGTTGTTAACCACACTGATTTAAAGCGTTCATTTTGGATTGAAGAAAATCGGCTTTTTGGCTTGCAGCAGTGATGTGAGCACTGAATCAATGTTTCAAACCACCGTCATAATGGAGGGGAAACAGGCATGTGTGTTGGGAATATGGCAGGAACAGAAGCCAGCCCAGGACTGCATTAGCATACTCCCAAACAGGCTGTTAGCTGAAGAGGGTTTTAATTAGCAATTTTCCCGCTAGCAAATGAGGAAATTATCGACTGAGCAAAACAAGCCAGAGACAACTGGCCTGCCACCAATAAACACATGGGCTGGTACACACACAGACACACACACATGCACTTAACACACACGGCGAGTGCATGCGGCAGGCCTGCACATGCACATTAATGCCTCATACACACATACAATCATAATAAATTGCTCAGATGATGAGTGAAAATCTATCATTACATTTTTTAAAGTCTGTCTCTTCCTCCCTCTATAAACTTTATATTAAAGTGTGGCACTAATGCTCTCTCCAAGTGTTTAATGGCTACTTTAGAAGCACAGATCTCCCCATAAACATAAACAGGCACAGCAACATTTAAAATGTGTTTATTTACACTGACACAGTTCCTTATTGTAGCAAGACTTATCAAAGGCTTATTTAGGTTATAATTGCATTCTCGTAATGCTTGCTTACTTCAGTAGTGGCATTAATATTTAAATGAAAAGGTTTGCCCTACGGTCTGCTGAGGAAGTGAAATCTCTTCTCTTTACTCTGGAGACTGGAAGGATCTCAGAGCTCCTGAATCTCAACTGGTGCGCCATCAGAATTTAGCGTGAATTTACTGTATATTGCTGGCAACTAGTTGAGTACAACTAAACACAATTGTATCAATCATACAATCATATTCTGTAGCACCTCGTGAAAAAGATGTGTGCTTAATTGTATCGAAAAAAGAATAAAAGAATAGTAATATATATATATATATATATATATATTTAAATTAATATGTTTTAATTAATTGCAATTAACATGCATGTCTGAAGACATTACAATTAGTTTGCACTAAAGTATATTCTTTTAAAGTATATTATTTCTGTAATTACTGTAAGTATGGTAAAGTGTTTATATATATATATATATAAAATTAAATATTAATAATGTTTATAATTGAAATTAAATAATGTTCAAAATCCCAGCCAATGGAAACACTTCAAATGAAACACAACTTGGACTGTTACATTTAGACTGTTATCCCACAATGTAGGATTTTTCATGTGTTTTTGAGTACCATTATTTTGTTGTGTTATGGGAGAAAATTGACTATCCTGCATTGATTTCATTGTAAATTTCTAAAAAGAAAATCGTAAATTTAGTATGAAAAATGGCAGTTTTTTACAGTGGATTCTAATGACAAGAAACATAAAAATAGGCCAAAATAACAATGACTGGAACTTGCAGTAACTTTATTAGCTAAAACATATTAGAGTTAAAAAATGTTTTCTGTAAATCTTCCAGACCCCTAATTACTGACACATATAGCCGGGCTGTAACTTTCTGACACTTGTATATTTCAGAAGACCCAGAAATATCCAAAAGGAAAACATGCCACTTCATTCCAATGAGACCTCGTCATGTTTAATATTTCACAACCTTTCTTTTCCCCTCCACCGATCCTGAAAATCTTTGTCTTGTTTCTGTCTCGCTGTGTCTTTAGGGAGGCCTTTTCTGGCAAGGTTTCAAGGAGGATGAGAGGAGAGAGGAAGACAGAGAGAGATGCACAAGTTCCATCAGTAATTGGAGACTGGGCTGGAACTGCAAGTACCAAGAACACAGGCAAGGCCTTCACTCCTCCGTGTATCCCATCAGCACTGACCTACAAACTGCCAGGCTTTCCCTCCCTGGACGCCAGCCAGAGTTCACCTGCTTCACTTCATTCCCACCCCCCCTTCCGTGCTCGGGGATCTGTGACTTATCAGAGGGGGTTTAAGAAAGGCAGAGGAATGCAGTGGCACCCGCTTCATCCAAAGAATCCACGGAAAGGCGAGGGAGTAGAAAGAGAGATATGAAAAAGAAGAGGTTAGGGATTCCATGATTCCAGTTCTATTTCCATTCAAAGGGCATTAAAGTGCACGAGACGTAAATTTAAATTGTATTTATTTACAGACGTACAGTATATTATGTCACACTTCACACTTCTCTAGTAAGTTTCGTCTGTTTGTGAAGACGCTGCAGGCTGTGGCATAGCGCAAATCCATGAATGAATGTTTCGGAGTGAAGTAAACTTCAACGGATTTCCTGTGTTCAGGGAGCAGTGAACACTGTGCAGGGATCCTGTCAATCGGAACATAGTTCATGCATGGAGTTGTCTTCTAATGAGCTGTTATCTGAATCAGGTGTGTTGAATAAGAGAGACATGCTAAATGTGCAGAGCAGAGAGTTTTATGTTGCTTTTTTGTCCTTTTTCTGAGCTTTGAAGTAGGCCCCCACTGTCACTATATGGAAAAGATGGCTTGGATATTCTGCTTAATATCACATTTTGTGTTTGCCAGAATTAAAAAAAAAAAAAAAGTGAGTAGGGTGATTAAATGCTGACAAACCCCCATGAGTTTTACTGTATAAAATAACAACTTTTAACTTTTTTCTCTTTAAGAACTTACTGTATGTAAATCATGGCAGAATTATTGAGTATTTTATTATTTTAATAATTATTGAGTCTTTTATTACTGAGTAAATCTAATGCCACGGTCACACTTGACTTTGAGCATGCAAGATTTCTTTGGATACTGCATCAATCATAATATTCAACATCTTATAATAACTCCACAATGTAAAAATATACAGTCTACTCCATTTTTCTGCAACACTACACACCTGCAGCTTTAAAGTTTGTTCTTTAAATTCCACTAAGAGGTCACAGCATGATATATAAATCTTCTATTGGTCACATGTCTTCATGGGATATGAATTCACTGCTCGGAGTTCACCAAACTTGATCTTTGGAACACTGCAAACTGTGAAACTTCTTCAAATGAATGGAAGTCAATGGAAGGAAAAATGAATGCCAGAATGTATCTAAAATGTGACCCTGGACCACAAAACCAAATCATAAGGGTCAATTTTTCGTTGATGTATGGTTTGTTATGATAGGGCAATATTTGGCCGAGATACAACTATTTGAAAATCTGTAATCTGAGAGTGCAAAAAAATCAAAATATTGAGAAAATCACCTTTAAAGTTGTCCAAATGAAGTTTTTAGCAATGCATATTACTAATCAAAAATTAAGTTTTAATATATTTACAGTAGGAAATTTACAAAAAAATCTTCATGGAACATGATATTTATTTAATATACTAATGATTTTTGGCATAAAAGAAAAATCAATCATTTTGACCCATACAATGTATTTTTGGCTATACAAATACCCCGGCGACTTAAGACTTAAGTTTTGTTGTCCAGGGTCACAAATTAGTCTCCAAATTAGATGTTTTGACTTCCAAATCAACTGCATTTATTTTAAAAGGAAAGTTTAAAGTAACATCTCTTTTTGATGTAATTGGTCTTATGTAGCACTGAATCACTTGTGATCAAAAAGCAACGTAGGTCGTAGGACAAGAAAAAGGTATTTGCTGTGGTCTTGTTGAACAGTCTGCTCTTAAGTTCTTTGGATAATTCAAACCGCAGAATATATACGTGCCCCCTCTTCTGCTTTCTGTCTCAGCATAGTTTTAATTTGCAGAGCCAGACAGGAGAGAGAAGGCCAGCAGAACAGTTTCCATTAGAGAGAAAAGAAGAAGAGAGATACAAAGAAAAGGAAGGGATGGAGGAAAGGAAACGAAAAGACGAGAAGAGAACTGCCGCTGTGCTTCCCCTGGTCAATTAGAGTTGCCAGAATGAGAGAGAGAGAGACTGGGAAGTGAGTGCTGGTGAGGTAGAGGCAGTGTATCAGCCCCATAACTATCTCCTGCATTTTAATTAGCTGAGTGAACAGTCCTCCACGGGATACTCCACATACCGACCCATCACCATGACAGCCACAGAACAGCGTTCCGGGTAGCCAGGCACGGCAGGAATATTTAGCTAACAAATTCAGTGCCAGGCTGAGTGTTTGACTCCATCTCAAGGCTGTGTTTTCCCTCCAGTTAATGGCTTATAGGACTAAAAAGAGACCCAGACTGTTTGAGAAGCCTCCAAAACCATCATTGCGCGGTGCCAATGTGGAAGTCGTTTAGTAACTAAATGGAAGACTCTTTCCTCTAATGACATTGCATGTACATGTTTATCATTTCAAAATGGTTAACACTTTTTAGTAGAATGAAACTATGTAATAAAAACTTGCATTTTTATTAGAAATGATACAACATTAATTTATATATAAATTAAATATGATTTTTTTTTAACTTAATGTATTGATAATTATTTATGAATTTATTTATTATTATATTAATATTTATTGCAATCTTTCAGCCTATATACACACATGCTACCATACAAAAAAAAATGCTGTTTTTGATAGTTCTAAATAGAGAAAAAGAAATCATATGCTCACTAAGGATGCATTTATTCAATCAAAAATACAATAAAAAACAGTAATATTTGAAATATTTTTTGAATTTAAAATAACTCTTTTCAATTTTAATATATTTCAAAATGCCATTGATTCCTTTGATTGCAAAGCTGAGTTTTCAACATCATTACTCCAGTCTTCAGTGTCACATGATCCTTCAGAAATCATTGTTAATCAGCCAAATCGGGCACAGTTACTAGTTGGATATCAGTTTACCACTAGTGCATTCATTAGCTTTTCTCTCCGTTAAGAAAATGTTCCATTTTCTTAACCTATTTACAGAAACAGTCCCAGTGGATCAGTGAAGCCAATTCCCTTTTGTTCTCTTCTTTTCTTCTCGTAGCAGGTGTGTCAGGTGGTGTCTGTCAGACAGCGTCCCACTGTTCTGTCCTGTCTTTCCCATTTCCGTGCTTTACAGCTTCCACATTAATCAGTGCTCTGTTTCTTCTCTTACCCGTTGTCATTTGTTCACGTCACTATCTCCTCCTTTGCCACAAATCACTGTTAATTGGGTTCTCCTGGTTTGTGCTCTTAGAGCAGAGCAGCGTATCTCCTCTCTGCAGAAACCTTTGAAGACTTCAAGCTGGAAATGGCTGCTGGTGGTAAAGGTGTAAATGCAGTTTTACATTTTTACTGCAGTCTGCACAGATAATTCAAGGAGCTCACCCAAAATTTAAATTATTATTTAATCTCCTAACATTGTTCCAAACCCACACTCTTAACTCTTTCCCC
>NW_015548387.1:454557-457865 GCF_001515605.1 Sinocyclocheilus anshuiensis
CATGATCCTTCAGATATCATTCTAATATGCTGATTTGGTGCTCAAGAAACATTTCTTATCATTATCAATGTTGAAAACTGTTGTGCTGCTTAATATTTTCGTGGAAACTGTGATACATTTTCTTCAGGATTTTTTGATGAATAGAAAGTTCAAAAGAACAACATGTTGAAAGAGAAATCTTTTGTAACACTGTAACTGTCACTTTGGATCAGTTCAGTGCATCATTGCTGAATAAAACTATAATTTAATATACACAAGGTGTAGCAACTATCATAACTGTCAATTTACAAGTCAACAAAGCTAATCTATTAACTAACTAATCTAACTATCTACCAATTACTAATCTAAAACTAATACTTCCTCGCCAGTGACGGAATTTTACTTCATTTATGAGACAACACTTCCCCACCAGTGATGGAATTTTACTTCATTTATGAGACAACGCTTCCCCGCCATTGAAAGAATTTTCTGTCATTTATTAGACAACGCTTCCCTACCAGTGACAGAATTTCCCGTCATTTATGAGACAACACTTCTCCACCAGTGATGGAATTTTATGTCATTTATGAGACAACGCTTTCGCATTGAAGGAATTTTCCGGCTTTCAGTGTTTTCACTGTTATATGGTAGGAGGCGCTATTACACATCTTCTGAAAGACTATTGAATTCCTGGATCAAAACACGGCGAAGAAAAAGAAACAAGCGTCTGCATATGTAAGCAGATGCATATGTAAAATAGCGTGATTGTCAAGCATTAAACAGCAAAGTTTCCAAATGAAAAGTCAACCCAGGAAGTGGTTTATAGGACTGTGAAACTTTAGGGGTGTTGATGGAAGCAATCTACTCCATCTACGTTTTGATCATCGTTCTGAATCTGATCCAGCCGTAGTCTCAGATTTTTGTTCAAAATGTTGCTTTTTTTAATGAAAGTCAAGTCAAGTCAAGTCACCTTTATTTATATAGCGCTTTTAACAATACAGATTGTGTCAAAGCAACTGAACAGCATTAATTAGGAAAATAGTGTGTCAATAATGCAAAATGACAATAGTAAACACTAATTTTTCAGTTAAAGACAGTTCATCATTGAATTCAGTGATGTCAACATCCAGCTCAGTTTAAATAGTATCTTTGCAATCAAGTCAACGGTATCGCTGGAAATGAAGTGTCCCCAAATGAAACCTACCCACATTCAAGTGTTGATTAAAGGGGTCATATGATGCTTTTTTAAAGATCATTATTTTGTGTATTTGGTGTAACAGAATATGTTGACATGCTTTAATGTTCAAAAAAACACATTATTTTTCAAATACTGTACATTATTGTAGGTCCTCTATGCCCCGCCTCTCTCAAACGCTTCATTTTCTACAAAGTCCCTCCTTCCGACAAGCGCAGTCTGCTCTGATTGGCCAGCTGATCCAGTGCATTGTGATTGGCCGAACACCGCAAGCACTCGTCAGAAATGTAACGCCCCTTACCATAATCGCGAGCTTCATCTTTCAAAATAAATGTAAAGACAGAGCCCGAAAGGGGAACAGAGTCGCGTGACAGACAGTGATGAAGCTGGTATGTGTTTGCAGTACACAAGCCACGGTTAATTAACTTTGATAAAGAATATCTCTTTGGTTTTGAGACTTTGGTCTTTGCAACTTCAGGGATCTTATCTATACACGAACAGCTTGTAACACTCCAAAGAGAAAGGAAAACTTGAAATCGCATCATATGACCCCTTTAAAAAAATGCATGAAGATAGAATAACACTTGTTTGGTTGTTTGCATAAAAGCAGAAGCTCTGGACTTTCTTTTGACATATTGCATGTTCAGATATTCACACAACAAAATATTCTGGGGGCCATGAAAATTTTGTGAAAATGATCAAAAAATGCTAATGCTTTTAAAAAAATAAAAAAAAAATGCTAGAGGGGAAAGAATTAAAAACAAATAGTTCCTTAATGACATCTATGTTTCCATGAAGAATCATTAACATCCATAGAACCTTTCCATTCCACAAAAGGCTCTATATGCTGTAGTGAAAAAAAAACTTTTTTCTTAAACTGGAATCCAAATTAATCATCAACAGGATCAACCGATTAATTGAAAAGATCCAGCCCCACAGAATTATTTTGTTCTTGAATGGATTGCATTTTTGCAATTGCAACTGATTTGAGTTTTTGTTTTTGTTTGTTTTTTTGTAGAGCACTTATTTGATTTATGACAATCTGGTTTAAATTATTTACATTGGCAGCTTATGAAATGCATTATAAAATGGCACTAATGTAATTTATGTCTATACCCCAAGTTTAATTAAGTCACTTATAATTAAATGAAAAAATGATTCTGACAATTTCAAGGTTCTTCCTACGTAAATCTTAACATCAAACAATGGCTCTGGCCCACTGCCCAGGTAACCCTCAGGGACCGGAGCAGAACACAGTGGGGTTCTGGAGTGGTTCTGGAGGTTAGAGGCTATTCATATTCAATACGGCCTGGGCCTCTGTTCTACAGAACCCCCCTGGATCAGACTCACCAGCTCCAGATGGTAGGGATTCTATTACTAAGGACCCCACTGTGAGCAGGGCCGTGCACAGACACCCCCCCCCAATGACAAATGAAATATATATAGGGTTTCTTAGGTCTATAGGTCTACATGTTATACACTATTATAATGACATGGCTTTTAAAGACTACTTAATTTCTAAATCTCAAAAGGTGGAAGTCAGGACTAATAGACTGGAAAAAGGACATGGTATGATAGCTTGGCATTATACAGTGCAAAGGATATCTGGCCTTCTAGATGTAAAGTAGGCTATAACAATGGGCCTCCTGGGTAGTTGTCATTATTATTTGTAGGGTCCTGTGTTTGTGAATTGCTCTTGTGTACTCACTCTTTTTTTAATTGTATTATATATATATATATATATATATACACACATACACATACATACAGGTGGTGTTCTGAAATGAGGAGGCAAAGTCCTTTTTTTTTTTAAATCAAATGTAAATTCCTGTCTTAGTCACATGTTCTTGGTTAAATAAACATTACTTACAATTGAGCCCTACCTGTGCACGTGCCTGACTGTGAGGGTCCAACCCTCCAGCATCTTTAGAAAAA
Source organism: Sinocyclocheilus anshuiensis (assembly GCF_001515605.1). Classification (NCBI taxonomy): domain Eukaryota; kingdom Metazoa; phylum Chordata; class Actinopteri; order Cypriniformes; family Cyprinidae; genus Sinocyclocheilus; species Sinocyclocheilus anshuiensis. Next base: position 457,667 of record NW_015548387.1, read on the forward strand.
GATTAACCAATATCAACATACGCCAGGGTAGGCATTCCTTCAGAGATACACAAAACACTAATGGGCTCAAAATGTTAAATTGAGAACATTTTTAAATACCTTGTCAAAATGTATTATACGAGAGGTCGTGCTAGTCATAGCTAAAGGGTGTTGCTAGACGCATAGCAACTTAAGCTCTTTGCTACTATTAAAACAGTTT
>NW_015548387.1:458302-468230 GCF_001515605.1 Sinocyclocheilus anshuiensis
ATTTCTTAGAAATATATTTTACCTAGGTGACGAGGATCACTCAGTCGCTTTGTGTCAAACTCAAATGCAGTTACGGGGTTTTTGACCAGTGAATGTGTGCAAATGTGCATTTTGTCCGTCATTAAAACGGCGGCGTTACGTTTTCATCACCAGGTGTTTGTTGTAGCTATATGGGCGCGGCGCTCAGTTTCAAATACATAAATTATGAGCCTTTATAGACAGTGTTTCTTGCATGTACTTATTCAAGTACGCTGAATACTTCAAAACGCTGTACTTATTCAAACAACAAGATCTTTACCCTTGCAGACCTAGTTCAGCTGCTGTGGAACTTCAGTTCATTCAGTCAAGATAGAGGGGGTGGAGTTTACTGACAGTTTGAGCGGATCCAACAAGATTTAGTCACAAGCTCTTTTTAATACCTTTCATTAGCTAAATATTTGTAAAGCAGACAGACAGATGTAGGGTGACCAATATCATTGATTTATTGAAGGAAAAAAAAAAACACCATCACCAAAAAAAGGGCACTTCGGAGTGTAAGGGCAAAAAGGGCATGTGCTCTGCACAGGTTGAGCCCTACCTGTGCACGTGCCTGACTGTGAGGGTCCAACCCTCCAGCATCTTTAGAAAAAGATTAACCAATATCAACATACGCCAGGGTAGGCATTCCTTCAGAGATACACAAAACACTAATGGGCTCAAAATGTTAAATTAAGAACATTTTTAAATAGCTTGTCAAAATGTATTATATGAGAGGTTGTGCTAGTCACAGCTAAAGGGCACTGTTAGACGCATAGCGCCTTTAGCCCTTTGCTACTATTAAAAACTTTTTTTTTATTAACATTCTTAATGCCCCCTCCCGTTATTAACATTCTTTTTTTTTTTATTCTTTATTCAAATACATTACATTTTTTGTTCAAAAAATTATACTTTAAATTCAAATCGCCTGGGATAAAAACATCTGCCAAATGATAAATGTAAATATTACACTGCTTTTCCACCTCAAAATTCTGTTTAAAGTTTCAGTGTAATACAAGTAGAGACAAATCCTTTCTTCTGTATTGTGACATACATCTGTGTGAAATGGACTATCGGAAAAGAAAAAAGTGCAGTAGTGCAGGGTCTTGGTTCTATGCATTGGTTGTTGGTTGGATGGCAGTAGATGTGAATGCAAGCCTGCAGTTGATTATAAGAAGGAGTTTCAGTGGAATGATGAAATCTGGTGTTATGACAAATCAGGTCTCCACTAGGACCCCAGACGATCCCATTGGCTCAAAGAACTTTTATGGGTACTCTCTTTAGTGCCAGATTACAAATCCTACAAAATGACATTATGAACTACATAATAATTACCGTTAATGTCTGTTTAGTTTGCGTATGTACTAGCATACAGATGCCAGATTAAGAAGAACAATGTAATTATGTTTGTTATTATTATTATCATCATTATTATTATTATTATTATTATTATTAACAGTTTATCAAGTGAAAGAAATTAATTTTTTTAAACATCATTATTATTATTATTATTATTATTAACAGTTTATCAAGTGAAAGAAATTAATTTTTTTAAATTATGTACTGTGTAGTAAGCAATTATTTACATATTTTAAATTAATATTGTTTGTGTGCACTAGGTATATCTATTAACTGATGGAGACCCGATTTCAATTGAGGGCCCGGTTTGTCACGACACCGGCTTACATCACTAGAGAGAAGTCTGACATTTCACCAGAAGATCCAGTTAAGAAATTTTGATAAAAATTATTAGGTCTAAATAAATAAATAAACAAACAAACATGGATGAATTACACTTTTTAGATAGACATACTAAAGGCCTGCATTGGGATTGGGATACTGCAAGTCCCACGGGACCCAACGCAAATCTTGCGGGAGTGGGTGGTTCCCTTTCGAGATGGTCTCTCGGCGTTGGGTACAGCTATGCTGATGCTTTGGGGAAACACCTTTCTCCTTAGAACACTGAAACCTGATTCGCATAACGCCATTGCTTTGCAATGGCCAATGGCACTCAAGCGTGTGAAAATAAGGCAGTACAAAGTGTCATTTTCCTCAGAATCTTTCTACTTCACCTGAATTATTTGGAAACCTCACCTTTGTTGTCGAATAATCACAAAAAGTGGATTGTATTGCAATCCTTTTCAGCATTCCGGTGAAGTTGCGACATGTCCTTCAAACTTTGTTCATCCTGCTCGGGACCTCTAGAGCTCCCCGATGATCACAACAGGTGCATTTTCACATCATCTCTAAGGCAGTGGAGGAGCACAACCTAGAGTGGTCCCCTCCCACCGAACAAGAATGAAATAGACTGGACGAGTGCTATCTTCAGCCCCGTCAACGACGTGAGGCCGGCCCGCAAAGGCCTGCCCTATTCTACCCCGAGGTGCACGATGAGGTCTCTAAGGGTGCTTTCACACTATCACTTTTGGTGTGCACCCGGGTTCGATTGACGTCAGATTTCGGTTTGTTTGGATGATGTGAACGCTGTCTTCCGAACTCGGGTGCGCACCCACGAACCGTACCCGAGTCCGCTTGAAAAGGGTGGTCCGGGGTACGGTTCATGTGAACTCCGGTACGGTTCGCTGCTGATGTGAACGCAATCGTACCAAATCGCGGAAGTGAACCGCTATCAAATTAGCCATCTAGCATTGTGACAAGTTTTGCACTCCAGTACTGTTCACTTCTGATATGAACGCAATCATACCAAATAAAAACTGCTAGAAAATGAACTGCTATTAAAGACATATTATTTGATAAAAATGTGTTTTACTCACTTTTCTGACGAGTGTGACTGACGCGCTGCAAGCAGAGAGCTGTATATCTCATTTCTATTTACCTTCAGCATTCTTTAGAGCATTTGCAGTACATTCGTAAGACAGACGTAAGTGCCGTTATGTACCGAAGCTTTGTAAACAAAACGAACGGTTCAAAAACTTAAATATATAAAAGTGCAGAGAGCAATGTTTTGCATTTGCCGCCTTCTCCTGTGCCGTCGTTACTAAGCAACGGGGTAAACAGCTGCTGGCTTGATGATGCAAACGAACCGCGGTTCGGACCCAAATAAAATAATATGAACGCAGTCCAGCGGGGGCAGGGGGAGGGGGGAGCAGGAAAACCAGTCAAGACTGTCCAGTTTCCTTCCTGATGGCTTTCGGAGGAAGAGGAGAATGGAGTCTGACGACAGCGACGGCCCAGCATTAAAAAGAAGAAATGTCTTGTCTGTTCCCCTTGCCTCCCTGCCAGTTGCAGGCAGCAAGGACAAAGAATGTTATTCTGTGTTTGTTCCACATGTTTGTGCAATAAAAAACAAACAACTTCACAAAAAAATCACAGCTCCCCGTCACCCAGCAGCAAGCTGTCAGATCCTGTCACGCTGAAACCTCTTTCACAGATCGCGGAGGCATTGAGAATATTACCAGGTATATCAGAGTGAGTGTTGAACATGATAATAAACGGCTACACGCTTCAGTTCGCACACAGACCATCCCGGTTCAACGGCTTGGTGACGTTGGAAGTTCAAGCTCCAAACGCTCCAGTTTTAAGAGCAGAGATTCACAATCTCCTCCTGTGCCTTCTGAGGAACACAAAACTATTTTCTAGTTTCAAATAAAGACAGCGGTCTTCACCCTATTCTAGGCTTACATCATTTAAATCGCACTCTAGCAAAATACTCATTCAAAATGATTATGCTGAAACTAATCCTATTGCTCGTTCAACCCCGGGACTGGATTATTTCAGTGGACCAAAAGGATACTTATTTCCATATCCAGATAGCCCCTCGTCACAGACACTTTCTGAGATTTGCTTTCGAAAGGGTGGCCTATCAATTTTCGGTCCTCCCCTTCCACTTTCACCAAGTGCATGAACACAGCCTTCTCCCCTGTTCTATTGAAGGGAATACGAATAGTGAATTACCTATATGACTGGTTAATTATGGCTCCCTCAGTGAGCGAGCTTTGCGGCCACAGGAGTTTTCTTATCAGCCACCTCCAGCGTCTGGGGCTCACAATCAATATGCAAAAAATCCAGCTGCAACCCATGCAAAATAATCCTTTCCTGGACGTGAGTCTGGATTATATCTCCATGCGAGCCCACCTGCTACCAGAGTGCTCGAGGGCCATCATGAACTTGCTTGCAGCGTTCAAAGAGGGCCAGTCATGCCCCCTGAAATGCTTTCAGGGAACACTGGGACTGATGGCAGCTGCCTCAGTGGTGTGCCGCTTGGGACTGCTTCAGATGCAGCTGTTTCAACTATGGCTGAAGATGTGCGTTCCTGTGTCAGCCTGGCATGCGGATTCGATGCGCACATTAGTAACGCACAGATGTTTAGAAACCTTGGCCCCTTGGATGGACACAGCTCTCTATGCACAAGGTGTTCCACTTGTGGTCAGATATGCGAGAGGAAAGTTATCACAACGGATGATTTGTGTACAAGCTGGAGAGCCCTTCGCAATGGCCATCCAGCGTCCGGCATTTGGACAGCCACGGAAAGAAAATGGCACATAAACTGCCTGGAGCTTAAGGCAGTTCACCAGGCACTCAAGAGTTTTTATGCTCAAGTTCATCACACACATGTTCTCATTCACAAGGACAACATGTCAATGGTAGCATATATACAGTATAAATCGCCAGAGAGGCATCCACTCTCTCGCTCGCGACAAATCTGTTGGTGTGGGCGGATCAACATCTCTTGTCGATGCACTGTCCATGTCCCTGGCCACCTGAACTGCAGGGTGGACATGTTATCAAGGCAAAGAGTGACTCAGGGGGAGTGGAGACTCCACCCCCAGACCATGAACAGGATCTGGAATGTATTATTAAAAGTGGGGGGGACACATCCCCCAAGTCCTCCGCATATTCTATGCCCATGGATAGCGGCTCCCTAACATGCCTAAAACATGCCTGTTATACCATAAACATATGTTTTGAATCTTCTGCTACAACATCAAACCAACGGGAGAACAGCAAATCCTGCTTTGTTTCCGTCAAGCTCGGCTTAATTTTCTCCCAGCGTTTCTAAGTCAGTCAGTAATTGAGTGCATTGCAGTGCACAAATAAGCCCTTTCTTCATTTACAGACTCAGCTGTTTATTTTCCCTCTCCCCATCCTCAGCAGCATCTGAGGGTGATAAATTATTTACACAGGGTATGGATCTACAAGCACTCAATCCACTGCAGTCACTCAGCCATATTGCCCTGGGGAGAAGAGTGTGGCCAGGCATTTTACGTAAGAGCAAGCAAGCGTGGCGATAATGCACCGGCCCGATAAAGGTCAGCAGCCCCCCTCTGGGTCTCCTGTGATATTTTCATTATTGAAGGGAAGAGGCTGCTGTACGCCAGCACTCACCGCACCGCGCTAAGACTGAGGGATGGATAGAACTGTGAAATGAGAGAACAAGAGAAAAACGGGTAAGTATGGAAAGTGACTTAATATTATCTAGTATATTATATTAAAGCTTAAACTAAGAAAAAAAATAGCCAATTACAATTTCCAAGCATTTCACCAAGCAACTCCAACAATGAACTCCAACAATATTATACTAAAAACAGAAGCTCTCTGAGGTAATTTTCAGTACTATCAGTAACTGAATGCAGCCAATCAGAGTATTTCAAAAAGCAGTGTAAAAATTGTCAAGTAACCTTAAAAAAAAGTGTGCTTAATTTAATTAAATGTGCACATATAGTGTTCTTCAAATCTTTAAAGTATATAGTAAAAAAACTACTTGCAGATAATATAATAATAAAAATAAAATAATATTTAAAATATTATTATCATTATTATATTAAAAGGTAACATTAATATTAAATAAAAGGTGATATTTTAAATCATTCTTTTGCCATGCTTACTCATAATTACATACCATTACAATTACACTGTAGCCACATTTAAATAAAAATAGTATTAATAATTTCATTTTAAATCGATAGATATATTATATACAATTACATTCGGTTTGCGATTAATATATTAAATATAAAAGTATTTTAAAGTGTACTTCTTTTACACGAGAATGGATCAACCAAAAATGAAAGTTTACTCATCCTTGTGTTGTTTCAAACCCATAGTCTGTTATTTTTTGCACAACACAAAAAAAAGAAGAATCTTTATGCAGCTCTTTTCCATACAACAATCCATATAAAAGCAGTCCTTGCAACTTGTGTGCTAAAAAAAAAAAATCTTAAGGTTACACAATGTGACTTTTTACAGTGAAGGCTCTCCCAAACAGATTAACTGTTTTTGTGTGTGTGTGTGTGTGTGTGTGTGTGTTTTACAAAATCTTCTCTTTCAAATAATTTCAAGTACAAATATGACCCAAGTGCTGATGGACTAAGTTAGTGTGTCTTTTTTCACTTTCTATGTCCTGCCCCCTGTGCTGTCACTGCTAAATGATGGATGTTTAGATTGTAATTTGCTTTCTGTGCTGTCAGCAGTGATTGTGCTGCTAGTGTATGAGAAGCTGAGCCCAAGAAACAGATTTTTCTGCTTCTTAATATCAACGCTTACCTCATAAAACCTCAAAGGGGGGTTGTGTTTCCTGAGAGGATCTCTCAAGTCTATTTTCGTGACACAAGGAGTGAATAGGTGAGATGTGTTTACCAGAATGTGTACCAGCGTGCCAACCAACAGTCTGGACAGAATATATCTGTTTCCCAGTGTTTTCTCTATTATAAAACATTATGTGGAGCAGAGCATTATTTATTTCCTTATTAATTTACAATCAATATTTTGCTTTACATTAAATGACAATAATATTACTAATGAGTCTATATACAAGTATTTTACTAAACACCTATAAACAAAACATAATTTTGATCCATTAAATTTTCAAGTCTTAGATTTCAAAATCTAAGACTTGAGAAAATCACATGTCTGTCTATTAACTATATAAAGCAAACAACAGAGCATTGTTTTATTTAGTGGTGTTTTCTTATGCAGGTTTAGTAGTTAGATCTGCTGGGAAGTGCAATGCTGAAATGTGCGCGGAATGTCAGTCAACTCAAAACACAAACCAGCAGAGACCCCGACCTTCATTGCTAATTCAACAGATAACATTCTTTTAATGGAATTTTTCATTCTTTTGAAATTACTTCCTTACCCAAGTGTGATCACCATCCCTTAACTATTAAACATTAAATGGAATTATCACTCTGCAGCCACTAAATGACTAATGTTCAATTCGTTTGTAGCCGCATTACATAAATGCAGAAGTCTGATGTCAAATTAGATTAACACCCCGGCTTTCTGTCATTTTTAAAGTACAATCACAAAGTTACACACGCTCTGTGGATATGAAAATGCGGGGGGCTATTAGGACTTGACATACGCCTGAAGCGAACACGGCACTCTTGCTTCCCTCCTGAAATGTACACAATGGAACACAATGCAGGCGGAATTGAAGTTGCGCGAGGTCACCACCACTCCTGTGAGAGGCATATCAATAGTGCTGCTAGTCAGAGAGCTGATGGAGTGCAGAAAAGCCAGTTTAAGGTGCTGAAACACAAAGCCAAATCAAAACATCCCTTGACTGGTTAATTACAAATAATACTTCTGGACCATTCAGGCCTGAACTATTGTCAATATACAAACATATTCACAAGAAGTGGTTTTCCTTTTTTTTTTTTTTTTTTTTTTATACACTTATGTTCATAATCTAAATATATCTAATATTATATCTGTATTTTCAAGTGTGATAAGTCTTTATCATTATAAAAATATGTTTTTAAAGGGGTCATATGATGTTGCTAAAAAGAACATTATTTTGTGTATTTGGTGTAATGAAATGTGTTTATGCGGTTTAAGGTTAAAAAAAAAACATTATTTTCCACATACTGTACATTATTGTTTCTCCTCTATGCCCCGACTTTCTGAAACGCGTCGATTTTTACAAAGCTCATCGGTCTGAAAAGCGAGGTGTGCTGTGACTGGCCAGCTATCCAGTGCGTTGTGATTGGCCGAATAGCTCAAGCATGTGACGGAAATGTTACGCCCCTTACTGTACTGTGATGCCGTGTCCTGGCCGGAGAGACGAGACAAAAACATTAAAACCCATTATAAATGAGGCATTTGTTGCATCCAATGGGGACATAATTACGGATTATAATGACTTATACTGTCTTTTGCCGCATAAACGTAAAACCATGTCTGCATTTGTGATCGGAGAAATGACAAACAACAAGCCCTACTCTACACTGCCCAAAAACTCGCTTTAAAAATTTAGGCTAGTAGCTCTTCTTTTTCCTAAAATAAAGTTTGAGCATCCTTCTTGCATCTTGCATAATTATCTATTAGAAACTAATATTGACATCCAAATAGGCCATATGCCTAAACCTGGCCCTGGTATGCTGGGGACGGGGGAGGGTATATTGCAAATAAAGGATAAATAGCTCAAACATAGCGCTAATAACACCAAGGTCATGGGTTCGATTCCCAGGGAATGCATGAACAAATAAACGGTATACCTCGAATACAATGTAAGTTGCTTTGGATAAAAGCATCTGCCAAATGCAGAAATAATAACATTTTAATTAAATGTATTCATTTGGTTAATGAACAGCAGGTCTGAAAGGACTGGTTACAGGAATTTTAAACACTGTAAAACCTAACCGTGACATTTACTAAACAAATCCATTTAAATAAATTCCATTCCATTCATTTAAATATGACTGAAAGTTCATTGCACATAACAGTAAACAAAGTTATGTGAACTTTCTACATTTTTCATTATATCTTCTCAGTGTAATATTGATCTTTCTAATTCATGGGGTTCATTCATTTAGTTTCAGTGCATAATGTATCTGAGTTTATAGTTATTTAATAGATTTTTATGTACGTTTATGTTTTAGTTTTATTTTACGTTTATGGTACTCGTAAATGATGAATTGTAAAATTATTTAAGGCAATCAGCCTTCTCAAATGAAATGTGGTAAATCATTGGGTTTAGCAGTGATGTAAAATTACATCATTTATACTTTTATATGTTTATTAAGTGATGTGTTCTTTTTATATAGAGAGTGTTTTTGCTCATTATAATTATAGTGTTATTAACTAGTTGTAATTTACCTGATTGTATTAATATTAAATTAACTTATAATTTATAATTTCATCAAAATGAATTCTGTGTCAGGTTTGAATACGCAGCTCTGGCAATGTTTTTGCCACTGAATTTTAAGCAGCTTAAATTAAAGGGGTGGTTGATTGTGATTTCACTTTTCGAACTTTAGTTAGTGTGTAATGTTGCTGTTAGAGCATAAACAACGTCTGCAAAGTTACGACGCTCAGAGTTCAATGCAAAGAGAGATATTTTCTTTTAAAGAAATCGCTGGTTAAGGACTACAAAAAATGGCTGGTAGGGACTACAACGAGCTTCTTCCTAGGTTTGTGACATCACTACCCCCGATGTTTACATAAACCCCGCCCCCGGGAACACGCAACTACCCATAGATATATACACGTAGATGCCTCATTAGCGACTGTTTCTATGGGCCGCTATATGTAAGCCGTCCGCCATTTGTAATGGTCAACTTGACGTCATTCACCACGGTAATCACTGAATATTCGAAAGATGCCACAATCCTGCACAGAACAGCTCAACGGCTCTGTGAGAACCTACAGTATGGTGAATGACGTCAAGCAGACCGTTCCAAGATGGCGGCCGCATCTACGTGTCTGGAGGGGTCAAATGGGGCATCTATACATATCTATGCAACTACACGTAATGATAAGGGGTGTGACGTTTCCGGACAACGTGCACTCGGCGGTTAGCGAATCACAACACACTGAGCCCGCTAACCCAGTGTTTCCCAACCGGGGTGCCGCGGCACCCTGGGGTGCCGCCTGTCCAGAGCAGGGGTGCCGTGTAAAAAATCCTTTTTTAATATTTTTAAATTGCTAAAATGTTCAAAAAAGCAGCTAT
>NW_015548387.1:468306-471549 GCF_001515605.1 Sinocyclocheilus anshuiensis
TACTTAGGACCATGTGATATTTCAGTTTTTCTTTTTTAATAAATCTGCAAAAATGTCAACGATTCTGTGTTTTTCTGTCAATATGGGGTGCTGTGTGTGCATTAATGAGGAAAAAAAATTAACTTAAATGATTTTAGCAAATGGCTGCAATATAACAAAGAGTGAAAAATTTAAGGGGGTCTGAATACTTTCCGTACCCACTGTGTATATATATATATATACACACACACAAACACACACACTTGTCCACCAGGGGGAGACAAAATACAAACAACACTAGAGCTTCAACCGTAAACCTAAAGATGATGGTTTAAAGATTATACAATAGATATTTTAAACTTTTTAAAATTAGTGATTGCATGATGTCACTTTTTCATGCATTGCTGAATTAAAAGCCTACATGCCATCATAAGATCATACTGTTTTCTTGCACAAGTCTAGGTTACAGTGCGACTCTGTGAGGTTCAGTATAAGTATTTGACAAGAAATAGTGCATTCCAGCACATTAGGGTCTCAAAATGCATGGAATCGGTTTGCATCTGTTTCATTTCTGTCTGCTGTTTATTCCACTTGCACATTACAAATAACTTGTGAACTGTGTGGAAACAGTGACGTCCAATTATATCCGACTTTGCCATATCTTGTTAACAGTTGTGCGTTCAGCTACCAAACATGTCGAGGACAAGGCGAAGTGTGTATGGCTTTGGGGGTTGGAGTTGTGAAAAAGGTGATTTAGGTTGATGAATATTTTCTTTTTGACTGAATCCCACCTTCACTTCTAATCACATTTCCTGTCTGGGAGAGAAAGTGTTTGATGCAGCCAAACAAGTATTGAATTCACTGCATATGAAATGTCTTGAACTGCAGGTGCAATTTTCTAATAGGTCTGTAGGGACAGAAACATAATCTCTCCGGACCAGTGACAAAAACACATTCCGCTAACACGGACAAAAGTGCCTGTTGATTAGAATAGAATTTTGATTTGATAATGTGTTGTTTTGGAAATCCTTTTTTTATTTTTTTTCCAGACTTAATTGATCAAATTGATCAAATCTAGACTGCTGCAGACTCTTATTGTTATATGACAGGCATCTACTATTCAAATTTCCCTCAAGTTTTCTTAATTTAAAGAGAAAAAAAATCTTAAACAGAAAATAAATAACAAAACTATTTACGTATGACTTAGCTCGATTCTTTATGTGATTGAAAGTGCATTTAGTTTTTTTATTTTTATGCGCTGTTTTGTTTTGAGTTGTTTTTCTTCATAAAAATCATCAAAATTCAAGTCCAACCGATATCTTGAATGCTATATTACAAATGTTATATTTATCTTTTTATTAATTACTTGAGCTCATCCACAGATCATTTACAAATTTGAACAATGTTCAAAAATATCATGATGAAACATGAATATTTACAACAGAGTAAAAAATTGTGCCAGTTTGTAATTACACATCATGCATTTATCCAATTATATACACTGTAAATTGAAAATGAGATACTTCAGATTGAAAAAGCATAAAAGGTAAAATGGCTTCAATTATCTAATGCAAAAAAAGACCTGCCACTTTTGTAATGAAACAAATACCTGTAACTTTTTTTTCTCATTAATGGAACAAAGGCAATTATAGAACAAACGTGAAAACAATTAATTTAAACAATTAAAATTACATTTCTGTGAACACCTGTTCCACAAAAACAGTGTAAGCAATTAAGCCCACCCCCCCCACCAGTGCCCTCTATCTTGTAAAAAAAAAAATTCTGATACCAGACAATGGAAATTTATAGTTATTAAGCCATCAAGGGTATCATTCATGTTTTTTTTATATAGTTATATAGGCTAATTATTTGCAGCAATATTATGGACTGTACACAAATAATTCTTTGAAAAAAAAGTAGTATTTTCATAGACTACATCAATTAAAGATGTTTATTATGTTTTGATAATGTGAGAAATGTAGATAGCTTAAAAAGGATATAATATAATAAGTAAAAAATACAATATACACTACAGTTTGGGATCAGTAAGACTTTTTTTTTTTTTAAAGGATGCAATTGGAGGGGGGCAAGAGAGGTGCTTCTACTGAACTCTTAATGAGACATCTTTGGGGGTGAGGGGGTGACACGCTCATCAAACCACACACACACATACACACATCTCAAAGACGTGTGCTTCCTCAGAGCCGCACGATGCTAGCTAATGATCCGCAACTAGAGCAAGAGCGAGAGGGGTAAAATGTCAGTTGATGCACGGTTTTAATGAGCTTGCTGTGAAAGGCGAGCATGGCGAGGGAAAGAAAATTACAGTGAAAAACATCAACAGGGCTGACCCATCATGCTTTGCTTGAAGACTCGAAATTGCCACGGGCTTTGCTTTATTTCCCCGTTTAATAGAGGCAACCTGTATCTCTCGAGAGGGCTTTGTGGAAGATTGCTTCATGCCATTTTCTCTCGGAGGACAAGGTCAGAGAGCTCTCTTTCCCTCGATGGCAAAGTCAGAGGACTGCGGATGACAACAGATAGGTCTTGTAGCCCTTCTGATTTGCCCGGTATATCAGCCGTGTCCTTCATCCTGCCTCCCGATCTTTTGTGAGTGCGTACAGAGCTCTTGTTTTGAGTGACAGCGGCGTAGACATTTTACAGGCGTGTCATGTTGACTGACGGTACGGCAACCTGGACTTGTCGATCACGAGAATTCAGCGAGCTGAGATGGTGGTCACACCGAATGGGCTAACAGATGCCTGCGTTCGGTTGTCAGAATGTGCTGCTTGCTTTACATGGGCTTTCTTATAGCTTTAAAGGGGTGGTTGATCAGCTTTTTTCGAAAGCTTGATTGTGTTTATGGGGTGCAGTGTAACATGTATTCATGGTTCGTTAAAAAAAAAACAAAAAAAACGCATTATTTTCACATATTGTACCTTTATTCTACACCGCTGTTTCCATTCTCGTCAAAATGGTCTGTTGAGTTCCTGGTTCTCTGAAGCCCCTCCCTGAAAAATACACAATGGGCTCTGATTGGTTAGCGCAGTGTTTCCCAACCATTTTTTAGTCACGGCACCCTTTGGAAATTTTAACAAACTTGTGGCACCCTACAAAATAAATTGTCACAATATTTGAATTTCTAACTTCGATATGATACTTTGAAAACTATCGAAATTCGGTACAGCAGGGAAGAACTACAGAATGTGTCATATATATATATATATATATACAGTGGGTACGGAAAGTATTCAGACCCCCTTA
>NW_015548387.1:471728-474614 GCF_001515605.1 Sinocyclocheilus anshuiensis
TGTGTAAAACATTGCAAGATTAAGGATTAAGCTCCTTTAAGCTTTAACTCATTGAAACTGATTTAAAATACTTGAGAACTTATACATAAATAAGATCAGACTGCAGTCTTCTTCAATCATGAAACAGAGCACAACAACATTTCAATTTACTTGGCGACTAGAAGTACGTAGGTGTATATAATACATCTAAATGTCTTTATATAAATAAGTTATTAATAATATAATATAAATTGTTATATTTAAAGTGCTAAACCGCCTGACAAATGTCTATAGTCTTATCTGATAAAATGTGCATATATATAACCAAAGAGTTTCACCTCAAGTAGGGCTGCCCCCTAATAGTCGACTAATTGTTAGTCGACCAGAAGAGGCTTGGTCGACCAAAATTTTATTAGTCGCAGAAGAAGAAAATCCACATTGGCAAAGTCACGCAGATCGTTATCGACTGGTCTATGGTAATACAGTACATCGGGCAGGACATCCAAGCGCTCGCCTATCATTCATCGATCTCAAATATGGCTTATCATCCGAAATATGTAAGTATTACCAACTTTACATGGCCGCTCGATCTAATGTTAACCTAGAGAAATGTGTGCTAAGTGTGTGTGCAGACTCTGCGGAGTGTGTAAACTGAGCGCTTGCTCCAGGATAGATTGAGGCACTCACTTACTCTTAATAATTAATAAAAACTCGTAATTTTTGGTCATACAGATAAGAGTAATACATCTTTCAAATCTGTATCTATAGAGAGTGAAATGTCTACTTTTAAATAAACCAATTCAAATGGAAGACAAATATTATCAGATTATGTAATCTGTATGAAACAAGCATACAGGCGCATCACTACTGCGGAGATGACGTGTCAGTGTCGCCTCTCTTAAACCGAAACAAAGAAAGCACTTGTTTATCAGTAAATTATTAAAATGTTAATTTAGCCTCCTTACTGTTTTTCCCTGACACATTCATAATCATTACTTCTCTGTCGGTGTGCTGTGGCAGCTTTATGCGTGTGCGCTTATTAGGCTATGTAGGAAATTAAATGCTCATTATAATGATTTAAATGGTTTATTAATAAACGTGCGATTAGTCGACTAATGCTTAAAATGAACGACTACTAGTCGACCAGAAAAATCCTTAGTCGAGGGCAGCCCTAACCTCAAGACCGCTGTCATTACGAATATGATATTCTAACAGCACGATTACGAGATTTACACTGATTTCATAAACAACACTTGAACAAGTAAGCAGTTAATATTTAGCTTACATTTTGGATTGGCATTTAGTTTCAGTTTGTTTATGTTCCGACAATGAAAACAGTTCCAAACGAAGTCAATCATTCGCGATGAATCAGTTTTTGAACGAATCGATTGAGTGAATGATTCAATGACTCACTCAAAGTGACGTACCTGTCTCCACCTATTGGTGAAACCATGTAACATACAGAGTCACTGAAAAATCTCAACCACTAATATGTTTGTTGTTGCAAACTCTATTCATAATACTATTTTAATGTATTATCATAATCATAAACACAATGTTTTTAATGTAAACTATTGCAGTTTACTGAAATTTGTTATTCTTCTAGTTATTTACCTAATGAATCTGAAATCTTGCACATTCACAGAAAATAGCCTAAGTCCACGTTGCAAAATGAGGTGGATATGAAATTTTCTGTGGAACACAAAAAAGGTGGACAATATTCATATATGCAATGTGCTTCAAGCAGCTAACTTACTTAAAAATGCTTGTTCTGATTTCATGTCCACTTTGCACATTGTGCTTTTTATTTGCAAAACTGAATTTCATTTTCTTTGTACAGCGAACCTTAAATTTATCTTGATCAGCATGAATGAATTCTAATAAGTAGCACTATAATGACTCATTAGATCACATTTCAATATTTAAACAAAAATAGCATCAGTAAAAGCACATTTGTTTCAGTGTAAAACAAATATTTGCAAGCATTCTAAGTGGAATTGGGTGGCAGCCATGGCAACCGGTACCTGTTAATTAGAAGCTTATGGAGGAGACAATGATGCAACCTTGGAGAGATAAATAATGAATTGATAATGTGCACTTGTGGTCTAGTGCAGGTTCTCTGAATACTTGGCCAGATTTGCTAATGACTCTTAATACCACAAAAGGAACATGATCACAAAGGTCATCTCAAAGAGATTGCAGCCTCATCGCCGCTTTATTTTCAGTAAATGTGCTGTAGCATAAGGACGGATTAGGATATATTTCCAGGACTTTCCAATAGGATCGTCTACTGTACAACTGTGCTTTTTTATTTTTATTTTTTTGTAAGAGTATGTTGCCATCTCCTGGCCAAAATAAAACATTGCTAATATTTGGTCAACTGCATAGGCATATTGCATTTGTTGATTCACTAAGTTGCTGTTTGTTAGTGTTTTTTTTTCTTCCCATATATTTAAAAAAAAAAAAGGGTTGGCGGTTTTATTTACTACTTTTCATTAAACTTCTTATTTACATTTACAAATATAAAAAAGTAAGTGACACTGTCAAGTGTCATTTAGAAAAAAAAATGTAATTATATTATTTTGAACTTGCTATCTATCAAAGAGAAAACAAAAGTATCACAAATTCCAAAAAATATTAAAGGGGCCCTATTATGCTTTTTCACTTTTTTAATTGTAGTCAGTGTGTAGTGTGTATGTAGAACAATTCTTACAAGTACAACACGAAGTAGCTGAGCGCCGCGGACAGACGCCGAACGGCGCCGCCGGTGTGCCTACACTCATAGAAAATAATGTATTCGAATTTTAAAGACGTCGCGCGATGCTGCGCTTCTCGTCCGGTCTTTGTTTGGGCTTCCGAAAGCGGATGATGTCAGGAAACAGTGGTTGCAATTTATTTTTTAACTCT
>NW_015548387.1:476183-481713 GCF_001515605.1 Sinocyclocheilus anshuiensis
TGCCAGGCTGGGGAGAAAGGTATTTTAATAATGTAAATTATGTGAAAAATAATGCGTTTTTCGAACCACCAAGCATGAGAGCATGTTCTAGTACACCCCCAAAACAAAATCAAGACTTTGTAAAAGAGCATAATAGGACCCCTTTAAGCAGCAAAAGCTGTTTTCAACATCGGTATAGTATAGTATAGTAATTATTATTAATAATTGAGCACCAATTATAACTCATAATAATTGAGCACCAAATCAGTGAAAATGGCAACCTTTACTGTAACTCAGCTAGTGGTAAATTAAATGGCAGAAGCCAATGAAAAAAAGGGTATCGTAAAAGTTATTTATTTAAAAAATATATCCATAAATACCATTTTAACAGTCTCCAAATGACACACACATACTGTACATGTAAAACAATTATAATGGTAATTACACATAAATGAGCAGCATAAATGTAAATGGCATGTATGTCATTCCAAAACTCATAATAATACTCCAAACCCAGCAGATAGTTTAAGGAGTTAGGAAACTTGTGAATTCTGTAAACCTGAGATGAATGGTCGTACTGCTTTCTGTCACAGAACTGATCTGTACTTGCAAGCAAACATAATCCAAACAGCACAAGCCGACACTGGATAAGCAAACACGCGAACCCTCACCACGAGTCGCACATGATCCCCTCGGCAGCAAACAATCTCTTCACAGAACGGTGACCTGAGTGATACATAAGTAATCAAGTCAGTAGATGTTAGTTATTTGTCTTTGTTAAAGTTGCAGTGTGACTTCTGACCACTAACAGCACTGAATGAAATTGCAAAACTACTTCTTTAAAGTGTTTTAAGTCACATTTAAAAAGACATTACAGGTAGCTCAGTTTGTTTCTGCGGGTACCTGAGGCAGGTAGCGAATGCCCTGCGTGCATTTCGGTGCAAGAAATGAACAGGGAAGCCTTTAAATGTGTGTCCGTCGGGTACCGCTCTTCTCACAGCATCCTGAAACTCCTCGTTTCCACACGACACTCCTGTACAGTGCTCCAGTTCATACGCCGAGTGTGCAGCTGACAGCAGGTATGACAGGTGATCATCCCAGACCATTGCCAGACCAAGATCCTACAGATATAGACTTTCCACTAAGTAATTTCAAAAGCATGTTAAAAAGTATCCAAGTACAAGTTTATCTATCTGTCAGATATTTTCTTGTTTTTTCAATGGCAAGAAAAGAAGAACCAAGCAGAATCCGTTGCATCGTGGCCACGAACCACAATGATGAATCATTCGCGAATGAATCAGCTTTTGAGCAAATCGATTAAGTGAATGATTCAATGACTCACTCAAAGTGACGTACCTGTCTCCACCTATTGGCGCAACCATGTAACATACAGAAAGATTCACTGAAAAGTCTCAACCACTAATATGTTTGTTGTTGCAAACTGTATTTATAATATTATTTTAATGTATTATCATAATCATAAACACTGTTTTTAATGTAAACTATTGCAGTTTACTGAAATTTGTTATTCTTCTAGTTATTTACCTAATGAATCTGAAATCTTGCACGTTTTCAAGATTTCATCAAAATCATCCACGTTGCAAAATGAGGTGGATATGAAATTTATTGTGGAACACAAAAAAGGTGGACAATATTCATATATGCAATGTGCTTCAAGCAGCTAACTTACTTAAAAATGCTTGTTCTGATTTCATGTCCACTTTGCGCATTGTGCTCTTTTTATTTGCAAAACTCTATTTCATTTTCTTTGTACAGTGAACCTTAAATTTTCTTTTCTTTTCTTGTTGATTTTTCAATGGCAAGAAAAGAGTCGTATATCTGTAGTAAACTCAGATTTTACATTTTCAATTCATGTTGCTTCAAACCCTAAGTCACTTTTTTTAATCCATTAAATACAAAATATTGAAATTGAATGGGAACTAAGTATTTTAAGTTTCAAAATGACCAAAAGCATAATATAAGTAGTCCACGATATTCCAAGTCTTCTAAAGTAATACAATACTTTTTTCTAGGAAGAATGGACTTAAATTTATGTTTAGTTCAACAAGAATTTATGTTGAAATTGACTACAAAAGTTGTATGGACTACAAAAATGGTGCATCGACACCATTTATCACCATTGCTGTTAACTGAATTATGCTGATATTCAAAACTTTGGGGTCAGTCAATTTGAGAATTTATTTTTTTTTTATAAAGGATAGTGAACCACTTAAAACTTATGTTCAGCAAGGATGCATTAAATTGATCAAGACAATAAAGACGTACTTTACAAAAGACTGTTTCAAATAAATGCTGAACTTTCTATTCATCAAGGATTCTTAAAAAAAAAAAGACTTCTTTCAAAAATAATAAAAAAAACTCCAAACTTTTGAACAATAGCTTAAGAAGACTTAGAATATATCACACTAGTTGTATGGACCACTTTCATGATACTTTTCTGGTGCTTTTTTTGTCATTTTGGACTGACACGTGAGTAAAGGATGGTTCATTTTGGGGTAAATGTTCCCTTTACCTGTATTCAGAAATGCACTTTACATAAGTTGCTTTTGGGTGGGAGGTTGCTTGTGCATGTATGTATTTTTTTTACCTTCCTATGCTCTGCTAACAGGTAGCGCATTTCCAGCTCAAGTTGGTTGCTGGCCTCATTAGGCACTACAGAAAGGGAGCAGAGAGGAGGAGTTGGGGGGTGAGAGGAGGTGGAGCCGGGTGCACATACAGATCTCACGGCCTCCTCGCTCATGGCCTTCCAGCGGGAGCCATCTGTGAAGTCAAACACACACAGCTCCACAGCATCTGACGGCTGACAGTTCGCCAGGAACATCTTGTGGTTGAAGACGCAGCCGAGTGTCTGGTAAGGGTGGGTGGGTTTTGGTTGGGGAACCATGGGAGGAGCATCTGGGTCTATTGGACGGTGGAGGTATCTAGTACAGATAATAAAACAGGAAGGCTGGTCTTAAAGCAAGATATAAACATTATTAACAGCAATAGAATCAGTGTGATGTCTGATTTGTGAACAAATGATTCTTATGAATGGTTCTTTTTAATGAATCAGTCAAAAAGATTCATGAAACAACCTCTAACTCATTATTGGTTTAAATCAGACTCACTTACAATCAAACTCACTGTCAGTGAGTCATGCAGAGCTGTTACTGAGATTGCGACTGACTTTCTAGATGAACTGTGAATCATTGTCCGCAGGCACGTGCACACATAGACATCAAAGAAGGCTTGAGCACCTGCCCTTTTTCTTCCTCAAGAGAAAGTGCCCTTGCCATTGATAGGCACATCACAGACAGACAGACAGAGAGCCGCAGAAGTGAAGCCCCCCCTCCATTTCCAGTTGTGTTTGTCTTGCTGTGGAGGTGAGTGGTAAATAAACAAAAGACTAAGCTACCTGTGCCTCGGCTAATTATCCAAAAGACAAAAGGCAAATATAGTTAATTTGTCTTGCTAACATCCATGACTCATGAGAGAGCTACCATGTAAGTTAGCTAAAGTTATAGGAAGTCTAGTAGGTTAGACCAGTGCGCGTTCTTTCACTGCATGATTCAGTTTATTCAAATGCATTTGAACGATCAGAAAATTCAAGATATGGGGGCAGAAATTTATATATTTATTTCATTGCATATAGTTAATCAGTATCACGCAAATGTAATATTGATTTTATACAGCAGTTCAATAAACAAGAATTTAATATTAAGACACTTGCGTTGTTGACACAATATTGAGTGTTTTTGCTCTATTTCGCCAAACAAATATAATTCTAATTTGCATCTCTGAGCAACATGACGGTGTTTCGTTCCTTTTAACCGTTTAAATGATTCGGTTCAATCGCAATGACTCACTTATTAACAGTTACTTGCTCCCACCTACTGGCGGTTCTAATTTCACATTTAAAGTATCTTCATATTTTTTCATATTGACCATTTTTGTCAATATCGCACACCCCTAATATATTTAACGTTTTATTTAGAAAAAAAAATAAATAAATATGAGAAGTGCCCTTTTTTCCACTTGAGCCCCTGCCCCTCAAAATGTCTGTGCACGTCCCTGATTGTCCGTTTATGTCAGATTCCAAAAGAACAAGGAACAGTTACTTGTAATTACAGATACAAATACACAACCAGTTTTGCTATTGTTAACAACTAAAACTACTAAAAATCATTTTTGTTAATTAAAATAACTCTAAAATAAAATAAAATATAAATATTAGATGAACAACAGAAATGAGAAATGTTGCCGTGTCAGCTAAATAAAAGTAAATAAGCTGATATAATAAAATTACTAAAACTGAAATAAAAATAAAAGTCAAAGAGAAAAATACAAATTAAACAAGCACAAGCACATTTACTAAAACTTAAACTAAAATAAAATGAATACAGAAAATATAACAATAAAAGCTCATTCAAAATATTAATAAATATTAATTTAGTATTTAAATAATACTTATATCACACTGTTTACAACAGAGTTAGAATATATTTTAAAAACATTAACATATTTCACAAAGACTGTTTTTGTAAACTTTCGCATTGTGCAATCCAATTTTAATGTTTAATCAATTGTAAACTTTCTTTGTGAGTAGAACTATACATACATTTATAGACATTTCGGAATCATAATCAATACTGACTTTTTTTTTTTTTTTAAACAGACAGAAATATTTACAAAACCACTGAGCAATTTTGTAATTTGTCAACTAAAAAGCCATGTGGCTCCTAAATGTATAATTTTATTAAAAACTTTTTAGTCTGGAATTTAGGGGTAGTTTAGAAGATAACTAAGAACAATTCAAATCTATGAATTTTTACCTGTGTGCAGTGAAACTTTCCCAAAGGGTGATGGAGCCATCTGTACCACAGGTCATGACCCAGGTGTGTGGAATGTTTTCGGCTTTGGTGCCCACACATACGTCCATCCAGTCCAAATCCCAACAGCAGACTACACAGCAGTGTGGTATGATCCTCAGTCACCCTGACAACAACATTTGAATACATGAAAATCAGATCTCATCAATGTTCATAAAAACAGCACATATGGATTCTAATATTTTACTCTAGTTTATGGTTATTCAGGTTCAGTGCTTAGTGTTAAATCAGCATTTAAAGGGGTCATATGATGCCCATTTTCCACAAGTTGATATGGTTCTTTAGGGTCTTAATGAAAAGTCTATAACATAATTTGGTTAAAATTTCTTTACCCTACCAAAATCAGCTGTTTTCAGCAAGCCATTCTAGTCCATGTTGCTTTAAATGCTAATGAGCTCTGCTGACCCCGCCCCTCTCTTCCGTGGGGTGAGGAGCCATTCTCTGAGAGAATGTAAACTTTAGCCGCGGAACTTGCTTACTAGCACATTGTTAGGAAAGGCGATTCGCAAAGATTCATAAAAAAAACCTTATACTCACTTCTTCTGTAGGTGAAGCTGGTTTACGAATTATTTAAGCGAACATAGAAGCATTTAGGTAGATTGGGGGGCGCATTCCCTTCAAAAACAAACGTAATCCACTGCATCTTCAGCGGCTCAGATGTT
>NW_015548387.1:481820-499053 GCF_001515605.1 Sinocyclocheilus anshuiensis
ACTTCTGTAGGTGAAGCTGGATCACGAATGATTCGAGCAAACATAGACGCATTAATGTAGATCGGGGGCGCATTCTCTTCAAAAACAAACGTAATCCACTGCGTCTTCAACAGCTCAGATGTCGGGAGTAAATGATGACTGCTATGTTCATTATTACATCCAACAACAGAACACCTCAATCGCTTAGGAGTCATTCTTGTCTACATCTGCTCCGGCGGTGAAACAATGGCGGACTGATGACAGCTCACTCAGAGCGGGTCTGAGGCTTACACCAGTCCAGTCTGTGCTGAAACGCTACTGTCAATCAAACTATCATGGGAGGGGTCTGTCTGTGTGAAGTCACACAGACAGGCATCTGAGATCGGCTCGATCTGAGAAAGGGGAAATCATTTAACGAGATTAAAAAAAAAACACCGGGTGGATTTTTATCATTATAGGGTGGTTGTGTACACACACTACCAACACACATTTCAGTTCAAACAACTTGTAAAAGTGCATGTAGCATCCTATGACCCCTTTAACAGGATGTCTTACCTTGTTCCTGCACAGAAAGGCCATCATAGAGCACCACTGCTCCTGCCGGACTCCTCCCCCTACCACAGGTGCTCTCTCCTGAGCTAACAGGCTAATGAAATGCGTCGCCTGCCATGGACTCTTAAGCAACCTACCGGCACGTGATACACGTACATATGAACACACGGGCCGGTTCACACCATTTTCATCCTGGAAAACACGCAAATTTTATAGACATCTGAAGCAAATACCAATATGTACATATAGCATCATTCACAAGTACATATCTCTGGAACATCAGGTCACCTGTGCAAAGATCTTCACCAGTTTGGACTGGTGTGAGGGTCGAATTTCCAAGAACTCCTGCCACCACTGCTTGGCATATACCAAAAATAGCCTCTCCTTCTCTGCTGTTTTCTGCCTTTCCAGGGATTGCTGGAAAAAGTAAGATCATGAGTTTTTGTTTAAGGCAAACTGTTTCTAAAATGCAATGTTACTGAGACAAATAATAGCGAAATTATGAGAATGAGAAAGCTTTGTTAAAGACATACCATCCCCTTTTTGTAACAAATTATATTTAGAGAACAAAACCTCCTTGAAGGAATGTTCTGGGTTCAGAGTTTAAAAAATGGTGACAGATAAAAATGGCTAACTGGAAAAGTGTATAGGTGTGTTTAGTTCAGCTGCTCATTACATGGTTAGATTGAAAACAACGATCAACACATATACACAAAGAATATTAAATATAGTAAGCAGAATCACAAATGTGCTTGCGAGAACCAGTCAGGTTTGTTTTATTGTGTCACTCAAGCACATTTGATCTTCTGCAAGAACCAATATGGTTTGTTCTCATGCATCATGCAAGTACATTTCAGCTTCCGTTTAAGATATTTGATGCACTCTTTTTATATGCATTGACCTAAATTAAATCTGTTCATCATATAAATTGATGGTGTCCCTTCAGAAGAATTGGATTAAACCACTTGATGGATTACGTTTACAATGTCTTTATGTAGCCTAGTTTTTAAAGCTTTGTTGAACCTTCTTAAAGTTTTGGTTAAATGGACTTTCAGTGCAGGAACAGAAATCTCCCAAGTTTCATTTAAAGGGGTCATATGATGCTGCTAAAAAGAACATTATTTTGTGTATTTGGTGTAATGAAATGTGTTTATGTGGTTTAAGGTTCAAAAAACACATTATTTTCCACATACTGTAAATAATTATTATGACTTATACTGTCTTTTTACACGCTGCATTGCATCGCGCCGCGTAAACATAAAATCATGTCTGCATTTGTGATCGGAGAAATGACAAACTACAAACGCTACTCTACACTGCTCAAAACTCGCGTTTGAATCGTCTGTGGCAAATCTTTAAATACAAAAAAACTTACTTACAGTCTGTGAGTCAGAACAGCCAGCATTGTAGTCTACCCTACCAGCATCAGGAAACAGTCCTCCATAAAATGCGCTGGACACATCTGAATATTTGGGTTGAAGTAAATTGAAATCGCATCATATGAACCCTTTAAATTATCCTCATTCATATTTTTAAGATGAAAAGAAGTATGGGTTTGGAACAACATGTGGGTGAGTAAATGACAAAATGTTCATTTTTAGATGAACTAACCCTCTAAAACATGTGCCTGTACATCCATTAGAGCTTACCTTTTACTCAACCTCAAACATTCCTTTGAATGTTAACCACAATGACTTCATTTTAAAGGTGACATATAATGAAAATCAGATTTTCGAGGTTTTAAGTGCTATAATCAGGTCCCCGGTGCATCTATCAACCAAGGAAACATGAAAATTAATGCCATGGCGAAAGTTCGAGCAAACCATGCTAACTGTTCTGTCATTGGCTGCACAGACGAGCACAGAACACTGTTTAGAGTCCCAGCCTCAGAGGAGACAAGACAGCAGTGGATTTATTGATTTATTTAATGCATATTGCTGCTGCCAGACAGATCTAAAATAAACATGCGATTTATTTCCCAGCTGTTTACCTTCACAGACATAACCGACTGTTTTTTGTAAATCATGTGTGTTTTTAACGTAAACTTGTGTGTGAATGAAAACTTAGTTTAGTACTCACATGCTGTGACAGCCGCTTTCTGTCCGTGTGCTTCAGATGTGTGCACTCAGAAAACCGTATATCAGAAGTTTAAACTAATATGGTTTAAAACGCATGATTTCAGCACGATAAACATGATAATCAGAACCAAAACAGATGTTTTTAGCAGATACAAGCTGTAATGACTCGATTCTCGATGGCTCAATTCTGGAAAAGGGGGCGGGGAGCAGCAGCTCATTTGCATTTAAAGAGACAGGCCCGAAAAACAGTGTGTTTCTGCTTCCACTCAAAATAGGCATTTTCAAAATGATATAATAAATGATCTGTGGAGTATTTTGAGCTGAAACTTCACAAACACATTCTGGGGACACCAGAGACTTATATTACATATTGTACCTGGGTGGTAATGACATCAGGGCTCAAGGTCTCAGTAAGAGCACAGTTCCAATTTCACATTCAGAACACCAACGGCTACTTTACATTCACTGCCTGAGGAAAAAATACACATGCACACATGCCCATTAACAAGTTTTGAGGACTAACACCCTTTAATGCGTTCTTTACAACTTAAATGTATAGTTAACCTAAAAAGTCTCCAAAAGAAGGTAATTTGAAGAATGCTGCAATTGTTTTTGTTCATAAAATTGAAAGTTACGGACCCCCATCAACTTTAAATGTACAGTTCAAAACGTTAGTCAAAATATCTTCTTTTATGTTCCACAAAAGAAAGCAAGTCATACAGGAATGTTATAAGGATGAATAAACGATCAAAGAATTTTTATTTTGGGTGAACCGTGTGTTATGAAAGGAAAATGTTCACCTTTAATAATTTAATGACATTTGCTTACCCACTCCCAGCAGTTCTACTGAGACACTGGTTTTCCCATTGGGAGCACTGAGAACTCTCCGCCAGTCAAGAAAATAGGAGGAAATGAGTGTTGTGTCCCCAGTTGTGTCTGTGTTAATCAGCAACATATGCACTGGATCACAGATGGACAGCATAGTGGTATCATCAGCCATCTTGCTAGCATCTCCTGTGCCATAACAAAAACACATGACAGGTTCTTGAAATGAAACGGAGTACATTATAGACTGCTAGAAAAAGCAGGGTTGCTTAAGACACCTGGGCCATCTCTGTGGACTTCCAGAAGAAAGCCCTCCTGTAGGTCAGGTTCACAGGTGCATGGGACTGGTTTGGAGCAGAAGCGCTGGTTGCGGAAGTGGAGATGAAGGGTGAAAGTAGAGCACACCTGACCAGGTAAAGGTTCTGGCTCCTGCAAGTGTTCCAGGAAGGCCTTACCGCCCAGAACTTGGAAGTAGAGGTATCTCCTTAGTGGACTGATGTTAGCTGGTGACATTTTTTGGAAGGGTTATCTCACTCAAAAAAGGAAATTTCATCATTTACTTGGGACACAAAGAATGTTAGACAGTAGGTTTATGTTGCTCTTTTTGCTATCATGAAAGTGATATCATTTACAGCACCCTCATGTTGCTCCAAACCCATAAGACTTTAGTTCATCTTCAAAACACAAATGAAGATATTTTTAATGAAACCTGATTTTTATTTAAATCTAACACTCCATTGAAAGTCCAATCCACTAAATCTTTGACACTTCAAATAATCCACATATCATATTAAATTGTATGTAAAATGTGTGATATCTAAGCCATAGTTGTCATTTTCTAAATCGTCTTTGTAGCAGTACAAATGAGGGACTGGTCATTACATGGTTATGACTGGAGTTGAACGACTGGAACAATGATCAACAACATATGCACCGAGCACATTAAATACAGTCAATGGAAGCTCAAATGTGCTTGCGAAAATCAATGAGGTTTGTTATTTGATTTGCTCTATATATGTGCATCCATCAGTTTATATGTGAATAAAAGCATAAATTAAAGCTAATAAAAGTAATCAATATGAACCAAGCAGTATAATGCAAATCTTCTGAGGAGACACGATCACTTCATATATGATAGATTTAATTTAGGCTTTCATTTGCATTTAAACACTGATCGATGCACATACTGTACATACAGCACATCAACTATGATAAACAGAAGCTCAACCATATTTGGATACGTGTTTGAAGACCAACGTTTTGGTGGACTGCACTTTCGGTAGAGGGACAGGAATCTCATTAAAAATGTCTTCATTTGTGTTTTAAAGATGAATAAAATGATAGAATGACACGAGGGTTGCAGACTTGTTCACAGTATCAGGTTTAGTGTGAGAAACATCCTGATGGGAAACCAACTAGTCATTTAAAGAGATAAAAAATATCTATGCTTTGATAAGGAGATGCATTCATTTTGCAATCTCAATGTATGTAAAACATGCATTGTATACATACCACATTTGTGAAGTGGAGATCTTTCATCACATCATCCACGATTCCTCTCCACTGGAGAGCATGTATGAAGTCCTCCTCAGAGAGGGAGCGCTGTCCATGGTGCCCATCACCTCTTACTGTCTCCGCTAAAACATCACGAATTTTACCATGGACATCCATCTGAAAATGGGTTAGGCAAGGCAAAGCAAGTTTATTTATATAGCACATTTCATACACAATGGTAATTCAAAGTGCTTTACATAAAAGGAAGTTAAATAAACATAAAAAATAATCACAACAATAAAACAAGGAATTTAAAAACTTTTAAAATGATTTAAATTAATTTAAAATGAATTTAAAACAGTTAAAAACTCGTTCTATAAATGCACAGCTAAACAGATGAGTTTTGAGTCTGGATTTAAATGTGGCTAATGATTTAGCACAGGGGTGCCCAAACTCGGTCCTGGAGGGCCGGTGTCCTGCAGAGTTTAGCTCCAGCTTGCCTCAACACACCTGCCTGGTCCTGGAGGGCCGGTGTCCTGCAGAGTTTAGCTCCAACTTGTCTCAACACACCTGCCTGGAAGTTTCTAGTATGCCTAGTAAGAGCTTTATTAGCTGCTTCAGGTGTGTTTGATTAGGGTTGGAGCTAAACTCGGCAGGACACCGGCCCTCCAGGACCGAGTGTGGGCACCCCTGATTTAGCACATCTGATCTCTTCTGGAAGCTGGTTCCAACTGCAGCTGAAAGCGGACTCCCCTTGTTTTGTGTGAACCCTTGGTATTTCTAACTCGATCCTACTGATCTGAGTGGTCTGTTAGGCTTATATTCAGTGAGCATATCTGCAATGTATTTAGGTCCTAGGCCATCGAGTGAGTTATAAACGAGTAAAAGTACTTTAAAATCAATCCTAAATATAACTGGAAGCCAGTGTAAGGACCTGAGGACTGTATGCAATTTATGTTCTAAAACAAAACGAGAAAGTCTCAAGTAATGTTAACCATAGACATTTTACTCTTAAATCCAAACTGCTATTATAAAATAATAAGAATTTCCCGAAGTAACAAAGGCTTAGTTGCAAATGTACATTCTCTTCAATTTGGATTGACTTAAATGGACACGACAAAACAAAAGCTTTACATTTAGAACCATACGATAATAAATGTAAATGTAACCCAAACTTCTCTGAAAATGTTTGCATTCACAAGTAAAGAATAAACAAACAAAAATATTACCCTTTGTAGCATCGATCTACTGTAATGTACTTTAAAACCCTTTAAAAAATGAGAACACAAAATAAGACATGTAAACAATAGAAACTCTTGCAATAAAAAAAGCTTTTCAAATTCATGTAACTGCATGAATGTTAAATGTATGTTGATTTTGTGTTCTTTATCTCACATTCTTTAAATAATCCTCTGTACTTTTTGTTCTGTATTTGACTCTTATTACTGAACTAAATGCAATTTGAAAAAATATTTTAAATATACAATTAAAATATATCTTTTCAGAACTTTAGAACTATAGTGTATCAGGAGGATGAGTTCAACAGCTTTTGTAGATTAAATTATGCCCAAACCAGATGTCAATTACATTTGCACTTCATGTTGGGAAAAATTTTCTCTCATCTTTGAAAAATGTTATTAGCTCTTAAAAGGTCGTCCCTTAAGCGGAGCTTGGATCCAATAAGACATTTTCCCGTATTTGTGACAACAGCCTGCTGAGAGGAAAAAGGATTGTTCTTTCCCGGCTGGTCACTTGGCTAGATGGAATGAAATTACCACTCCACCATTAGCCACTTCTGGAAATATTGGATCAATCCCTGGAACCATGGGAGGAAGAGACATCTAATTTGACTCCCATTGATTCTGCTAAGTAATTGGCATTCAACCCACAATGAAATCTTACAGTGTGAGGTAACGGGGACTGGAAACAAACTATGATCCTTGGAGACAAAAATAAATCGCCAGTGTTTAGCGTCCATTGTCTAAAAATTCTACATAACAGGCCTGACACTGCACTGATGTAGCCATCTGTAAACATGCAATCTATCTGCATTTATTTGCACTCATACATTAGTTTTACCCCACATGCATTGACGAAATGAGAGATATCATTTTATGAATGCAAATGAGCTTGAGAAACCAGAAAAGCATATGCACAGCAGATGCCTGAGACAAGAAATAATGCAAATAAACAACAATTTTTCTTATTTAGTAAAGAGTTTACTATGTACATTTTTGAAAGTGGAAACCGGACCACTTCTTACATTTGGCTGAATCTACAGTCAGTTTATTACTAGAAGATCCTGAGATGTGCATGTACGGAAACTCACTGGGCTTTGACCTACTGAAACAAATGAGTCGCCCTATGAATATCCATGCGGAAACTTAGCAAACAGACACATTTAATAAACTGACTCAGTAGGACCGGTGGGGGTCTATTTAAAATTGCTCCGCATATAAACTCAGACAAAATACTGTACAGTGAAAGTTGTTAGGCCTCGAGAACTTACCATGACGGAATTACAACAGTAGTTACAATGTAACTACATAATTTGTTACATTGTAATAACCACATATGACACAAACATTCAATAAATCATGAAGAACATCCGGGTATGAATGCTTGTAAACACGATCATTCTAAATTTTTTTGTCCCTTTTTCTAGAAACATCCAAGCACCTACTAATATGAGTACCATAATTTGGGTCCCTGTGCAAAATAAAAGACAGGAAGTGGAATCTGTGAGATAAAACAGCATTACTGGGACAGAAAAGCCCAGCACATGCACAGTCCTACTGCTACAGCTGCACCAGCACCGACATTTAGGAGAATTGGTTTCCAAAATAGCCACTTCTCTTTCTTCTTCTCCGAATCGCTTAGTTTCAGCTTCATGTGCTGCACCCTCTGTGCCGTGCTGGTGGAAGCCAGTGTAAGGACCTGAGGACTGGTGTGATATGCTCGGATATGTTAGTTGTTAAATAACAACATTAGGACATTTTCAATATGAAGATGTAGGTTTATATTAGGTTTAGGTTTTATTAAGATTTTTTTTTTTTTCTTTCATTTTTTGAAAGAAGTCTTTTATGCTCACAAAGCATTTATTTGATCAAAAATACAGTGGAAACAGCAAGACTGTGAAATATTCTTACAAAAAGCACTGTTTTCTATTTGAATACATTTTAACATGCAATTTAGTACTATGACGTTACTCCAATGTTCGGTGCCACGTGATCCTTCAGTAATCATTCTAATATGCTGAATAAATTTCTAAATATATAAAAAAAATATTTCAAATTCTAAGAACAGTTAACAATATTACTGTTTTTACTGTATTTTTGATCAAATTAATGCAGCCAAGCCGAGAATAAGATCATTTTTTCAAAACATAAAAAACCCCCTCAATTATTATAAATGTGTTTACTTAAAAACTGCATGCGTAGTAATTGCACAAAAATTACACGATATAGAAGTGTAGCGTTGGTGGTTGGTTGTCATGTCAACCACCTAAAAAACACACCAGCACAAACAACAACATCGGAAAACAAACCGTAATGTATTTCTTGTACAACTACACAATTATTTTATTCATATAAAATGATGTAAAACAGAAATATAATGGTTTCTGACATAAATAATTTTCTCAACAACAAACAGATCGTTACTTTAGCTTACCTTGATTAAATGGTCATGGATTATTTGTTTGAATTCAGTTGCTTTTTCTGGTGGCAGGGACATGTTTTCGAGCGTGAAAATAGCAAGAGTCTAAAATTTAGAACGCATTTGAAGTCAACGTCTGCATTAACTACTGGTATTCAACATATTCATATTTATTTCGCTCTGTTGCTGGATGCGATGTAAATGTCAACGCTTTCTGCAACTAACATTTTAAATCCTGGCGGAAAGGCAAGCAGGAGTCTGTCATCACAGCGCCTGTGTATCTTCGCAGTCGCGGTTTTAAAATACACTAAACGCTGTAAAACAAAAACCTAACTACATTACATTACGTTTAACGAACGGTAGTGTTCATGAGCTTTGATACTTTACGAATTCGGAGATTCTAGAAAAGATTCAGCTCGAGGTTTAAATCAGGCACAGCGTCTTCCTACTTAGGAAATTACGTCATGGAATTTCAGCCCCTGGATCTTGTAGTTCTCTCGTTAAGCATAAACTGTACTTTCTCTGGAATAACAATAATGGTACCATTGCACTTATATTTATACTGTGGTGTACGATACAGAGATTTATCCATGTGTTTGAGGAACTAATGTATGCAATTTATTTTCTAAAACAAAACGAGAAAGTCTCAAGTAATGTTAACCATAGACATTTTACTCTTAAATCCAAACTGCTATTATAAAATAATAAGAATTTCCCGAAGTAACAAAGGCTTAGTTGCAAATGTACATTCTCTTCAATTTGGATTGACTTAAATGGACACGACAAAACAAAAGCTTTACATTTAGAACCATACGATAATAAATCCAGCACATGCACAGTCCTACTGCTACAGCTGCACCAGCACCGACATTTAGGAGAATTGGTTTCCAAAATAGCCACTTCTCTTTCTTCTTCTCCGAATCGCTTAGTTTCAGCTTCATGTGCTGCACCCTCTGTGCCGTGCTGGCTATCCGCTCCTCACGGTTCTGCTTGCGTAGACTGGAAGTAATAACAACACACATATTTGATTACTTCAGATTTTTTAATAAGTAAAAAAATGTGAGCAATTTTCCTGGTATTGGCACAACTACATCGCATGTCCTTTTTCTAAATATATTTTCACAAAGTTTTGGTTAAAAAAAAGTCATATGAAATATTACTGCAATTTAAAATAACCGTTTTATATATATATATATATATATATATATATATATATATATTTATATATATATCCCATTTATGCAAAATGGACATCTTTTGTGACATAAAAAAATCTTTACTGTCATTTTTGATCAATTGAATGCTTCCTTGCTGAATAAAAGTATTAATACTAAAAAATTATATATATAAAAAATAAATCTTACCGACACTAAACTTTTGAACAGTAATGGATGCTCTTGATCAACTCTGTAATTCAGTCTAGTACTGCTGTTACAATCATGGTTGACTGAACTAGATCTAGAACAACTGAATGACAGTTGTATGCTCAGCTATCAGTTTACAATATGAAACATTCTTTTTTCTTTTCTCTTACCTTAATGTTTTTAACTCTGTATGCTCTTCCTTTGGTGAATGTATGCTGTCTTGTTCTCTTCCTGGATCATGTGACTCTGAACAAGAGTCAGACTGTCCGTTGAGTTTCTCTGAACTCAAGATGGAGCTCTGAGAAGATGAAACCAAATAAGCTTCTGGTTCCTGCCATTCTGTAGGCTGCTTCTGCTGTCAGTGCAAAAGAGACACATACACAGTACCTGTGGGTTTTTTTTATGTTTATTGACGTTACACATCAACTATTCACATACACTGCAAAGCAAGATTACTATGGTTTATCAAAATAACACATGCACAAGAAAAAATAAATAAATAAATAATTCAGTGTTTGATTTGGTGAGGAAAAGTAACAAGTAATGCAAGAAAGTATGTAACACATTTATTTACACTGCCATTCAAAAGTTTGGTGTTTTTCATGTTTTTGAATTTGTTTGATTAAAAAAAAATACATTAAAAAAACATACATATTGAAATATTTGTATAATTTAACTCTTTCCACACCAGCATTTTTGAAAAAAAGTTGTTTATTTACACTGCCATTCAAAAGTTTGGTGTTTTTCATGTTTTTTAATTTGTTTGATTAAAAAAAAATACATAAAAAAAAACATACATATTGAAATATTTGTATAATTTAACTCTTTCCACACCAGCATTTTTGAAAAAAAGTTGCCAGCCACCGCCAGCGATTTTTATGATTTTCACTAAAATTTGATGGCCTCCAGAATATTTTGCTGTATGAATATTTGAATATGCAATACACCAAAATAAAGATCAGAGCCTCTACTTTTAAACAAAAAAATCTGTTTTATTCTAGCTTAAAGCATTCTCTTTTTATCAACACTTGAATATAGGTAGGTTAAGCATAATTTTGAGCAAAAAGGTGAGAAAATCTAATTTTTATCAAAAACTACATCTGGGTAATATTCAGTACGATTATCAAAGCATAAATCCAGTAAATCGCTTCTATCAACACCTCCAAAGCTTGCACAGACATATACCACTTCCTGGATCAACATTTTACTCATATCAACATATTATACAGTTTTCATTTATATGCTGCCATTGATCGCATTATTTTTCATATGCATCTGTTTACATAATTTCTCCGTCCTGTTCACGCGTGTTTTTGTTCGGGAGGTTTTGTACATGCAACACTGATTATTACTATACTACTCAAAATCAAATGTAATAATGCAATCACACCATGCTTGGTACCTGTAGAGCTGAGTCTCCGAGGATGCTCTTTGCTCCCTCCATGACTGCCATATATGAAAATCGAAGCTGATCTGGGGTTTGGATAAGTCCCATTCGATACTCTCTCATATCTAACAAAACCTTTTGTATGTCCACAGACGAAGGGTCTTTCCTCATGTCCATCTACAAAAACAAAACAACATTGAATTGTCAGTTCCACAGTACATTATATTGTAGCTGATAATGGGAATCTTCGGGCCCAGGTTCAAAAAATGATTACAGTCTCACATAATGAATGTGATAAATGATGATGTGCTATAAAACCTTTAGAATCATTCAATATTTTGCAACTGCAGTCTTACCAAATCAAGGCAGGTGTCAACCAATGAGAAAGTCCCAGATCTTCCTATTCCTGCACTGCAGTGGACCACCGCAGGTCCGTTCTCTGGCCCCAATGAGCCAGACTCTCGAACCTTGAAAAGGAAGTTGAGGAATGATGCTGGGGACTCTGGTACACCAAAATCAGGCCACGTTGTGTAATGAAAATGGTAGATCTCTCTGGTTTCTCCAGTCTATAAATACAGGACAAAATTTAAACAACATTCATTTTTCATGTCTTGTTTAGAGAAGCATTTAATGATGTAATAATTTAACATTACATTCACCTTGCCATTTTTAAGTTCTAACAGTCTGATTTTGTAATTCGATTTGGCATCCTCAGACACCAGAGTCACCATAAACCCAGTGTCAATAAAATCCATGTCTCGCTCCTCCTTTGATGGCCAATACTGTGCACATTTCTCCTGTTCAGATTGAACAAAAACCGCAAAAAGCATTTCAAAATGATTTATCACTGCTTTTTTTCTTCTTCTACTAAGCAGCAAGCAAATATATATTACTACTTATCAACATAATACACAATAATGGTTGGGGGGGGGACAGATCTCAAGACAATTAATTGAAATAGTAATGCATAAGAACTACCATTCAAAAGTTTGTGGTCAGAATTTATTATACAATTAAACATAGTAATATTGTGAAATATAACTGTGAAAAAATAACTGTTTATATTTTAATACATTTTAAAATTCATTTTATTCCTGTGATGGCAAAGCTGAATTTTCAGCAACCATTACTCCTCTCTTCAGAAATCATTCTAATATGCTGATTTGGTGCTCAAGAAATATTGCTTATTATCAATGTTGGAAACAGTTGTGCTGCTTAATATTTTAATGGAAAAATAAAAATATTAAAATTTTTTCAGGATCCTTTGATGAATAGAAAGATTTATTTGGAATGCATTTTGTGTGTGTGTGTGTGTGTGTGTGTGTGTAAAGCAAAAGCCGTTACTGTCAGTTTTGATCAACTTAATGCATCCTTGCTGAATATGACCACAAAATGTTTCTTTCTTTTAAATTAAAATGTTACATAAACGTAAAAACAAAGCAAGGCTAAGAACAAACATTCGTGTTCACTCACCGAGCCTTTCTCTATAACTCTGTTAAGCATAATAACTGCTTTGCAGCGTTGTTCCCAAATCATTTGCCAGAAGTGACCACAAGTGTTCCTCAGTGGGCCCTGCAGAAAGAGAAAAGTATCTGTAATTACATTAGAGAACGCACAAACAAGCTGGTCAATGCAAAAGAAGGTTATGTTTAATGTAACCTTAATGTCGGTTACATTAAATTACAATCTATGAGACATTCTTCTTTGTTCTACAAAAAGGCTGTAAAGGATGTTAAAAAGGATTCAACATGCTAAACACAAATTCAATAAAAACAGGGGAAACGTGTAAATCAAATTCGTTTGCATATAAGAAGAACCGCATGTAAATGTGTACAGTATTTAGGCCACATGAGACATCAGTGTAAGTCAGCTAAATGCAAACAGTGGACTTACTTTTTCCATTACTGCCATACCTGTGTCAATATGTACCTTCTCTGGGCCTCCTCCATGGTAATTAGGCTCGCATTTATGTAGTCATTCTCTGAATTTTCTAATCTCACCCGACTGTGATCATCTTAACACAAAAAGTTGAAACAAATATTTTGGCATCATGTGTTAAACTGAATCTGAAATCAAGATTAAGTTTACAGGAGAAATAAAAAAAGTTTTATTTACTGAAGAAAAAAAAATCTTTGTAATTCAACTCTGTGTGGCTGTCTTTTACGGTGGCCGAGAAGTGCAAAGCAAAATCACAATTCTGAAAACAAAATAACAAATTACAAATGCAAATGCAAGTCTAAAAAACAAAATAACAATTCAGAAAGCACAACAACAATTCAGAAAACATTATAACAAGTCAGAAAACACAATGACAAATCGAAGAACAGCAGAGTCGTGGAAGAAAGTTCGGAGATGGTATTAAAGTAGCTCAGTTTAAATGTATTGTATGAATTGCCCTTACTATGGAATAAAAAATACGGGGTGTCTATTTACATTTAGTTAAAAGTGGCTGTTAATCATCAGCTCCAGTGACGCAGATGGATAGGTGTGTGCCCTTAGCTTTTTTACACGATCGACCCGGGTTCGATCCCGCCTTTTGCCGAACTTTTTTGTTTTCCTCTCTTTTCAAATCTCGTATTAGCAATGGATTCTATTTACACTAAGTGAAAATAGCAGTATTTTTAGCATTTGTGATTTGCTTTGCACTTCTCGCCCACCGTAGTCTTTCCTCCATGGAACAAATTAGGTCACTACTGATTTTCACTACATTTTTCTTTCATCCAATAAAAGTGAATGGTGACTGAGGTGGATATTCGGAGGCTATTACGTCTCCTTTTTGGGTTCACAAACAAAAAGTAATACAGATGTGGAACAACACAATGCCGACTAAATGATAATACAAATTTTGGTGAACTGTCCCTTTAAGGGCAAGGCTACAACATGAGTGAAATATGGTTAAAATGGTGTACATGGAAGAAACTTACAGGGACTGACGTCTCTATATCTATTCCTATTGCGATTTTCTGGGAACTTTGCCACTTTGTAGGGACACTCATGAGACTGGTTACGGATTTCCTAGAAACGGATTACAAAATAACAAACATCAGTGTGAAAACCCTTAGAGCCATCCCTTAAAAAAAAAAAAAACACTCTCATACATATTACATGACCTGTAAGACCTGTATGTAAACTTTTCTTTATATTTTTAAAATGGCAAAAGAAGGAGGGAGTGTTATTAAAATATAAATAAAGAACATAGAATATATCCAGGCAACTAAGGGGGGTTGTACATGTAGGACTATCTGGCTGAGTTCTAGAGAACTGACAGCTTCGGTTCTTCAGTTCTTGGGAAGTGCTCGTCAGTTCTCAGAAACCATATCAGTGCATGGCTGTGTGTCAAACCTAGCGAGCTCCCTAACTCGAAGGCATTTTTGAGTATCATAAGTGCACGCCGGGGGGTTAAAAGGCGGCAGAAATCAGATGGCATTTAGGGTGATAGGACTTAGAACGCATATGGTGCCAAAAAAAAAACTAACATGGAACCGTGATGTCTTGAAATGCTGTCTAGGTAGACAGCTCACAGGGTATTGAGACACAGCCCATGTGTTCGCAGGAAGCTGTTCTAATGCACCGCACTGTGACATGACCACTCATGCACTTCACATTGCTTGCGTTTACTCAGTGTAAACAAGTTATACTAACACATGCCCATTCGCTGAATGGTTTTATTCGTTTTTCTTGTTGACAAGAATTTAAAATAACAAACCGATTCAGTTCAAAATTATTGTAAAACCATTTCCACTCCCGTTCAGGTTTACCGAGCTGAAATGATTCACAATGGAAGATAATTTCAGATGCAGGCAGTAAATTCATGTGGACCGTATTTCTCGGTATTACGCGCATGCGCTGTAACGAAAAGTTGAATTACCCATTTGTTCTCACCTCACGGCCCGAGTCCTCGCACAGGACTATTAGTAGATAAACATTACAAATCTATCAGGGTACAATGCAGCAGGTGTCCCAGGCGTTCACCCTAAGAACGGCTCATATTTAATCATTCAGAAAAACAGTAGGACTTACATTATAAAGGTTTTGCCACTGTCCAGATGAATCGATGTTCTCAAACTCCTGATCCATTTTCTTCCGAAGCGGGGTTATTCAAATGGGAATTGGTTGAATCAAATGTCGTCTGAGCTCAAACGAGGGGTGACTATTCCATTGTTTAAAATTGTCATGATCCCGTGAAAACGGCAAGAGGAACGCTGCGGTGCGATGTTAACCCTCATCAAAGAGGATAAAATTACCAGCACTTTCAGACCCCCATCGGCTACTTCCGTGTGCCACAGTAGAGAGCGAGAACCGGCGCCCTCTGCCGACACGAGTCGACATGGCAGATTAATTCAAGTGACTCGAATCGTTTGAATCATTTCACCAAAAAGATTTATTCACTGACTCTCTGGTTAAGGTTACGTCGTTTTTTGATGTCGGCTGCACTGTCCTAAATGGCACACTTCATGTGCACATTCGGTCTTGAGGACTTACAATGGCCGCTGCGTGCGCGTGTTCGTTAAGTCCAGGGTGTCCCGTTTGTCATTTTAGCTTTCAGGTGCCTGCGAGCTACGCAGCCGACTTCTACCCGGCAGTCAAAGCGGCATTAGCCATGTCACGAAAGTGCGGACTCAGAGGAATGCCCTGTCCAATGCTTTGTCTAAATACCCGCACTTGCGGTCTTTGTACTTGACCACTTTACTACTTATATGCAGTGTTGGGGAAAGTTACTTTTAAAAGTAATGCATTACAATATTGCGTTACTCCATAAAAAAGTAACTAATTACGTTACTTAGTTACTTCTTATTGAAAGTAATGCGTTGCGTTACTTTTGCGTTACTTTTAAATCTGGACAGGGCTTGCTTGTTTGTTTTTAATTTGAAACTGCTTTTTATCATTTAATTAGAAGCACCACAAATTAAAATTATGTCATGTTATAGGGACTACTGAACAGACATTTAGAAGTTGATTTTAAAATGCAAAGTATTTCAAATTAAAATTAAAATAAAGCTATGTAAACACTTGCATTTTTACAACACGATAAGTGTGTCCCATCAAGTAATGAAAAGTTCGACATACACTTGTGGTCTTAACACCCACTTCAAGACTTCGGCCAAATACAGGAAATACGTCATTTAAGTAATCAAGTGGTCAGGTGCAAAGACTGCAAGTGTGGGTATTTGGACAAAGCCTGTGTGTCGAACTTTTCGGGACACACTTACATAATTGTAAAAATGCAAGTGTTTACAGAGCTTTATACTTTGCATTTTAAAATCAACTTCTAAATGTCTGTTCAGTAGTCCCTATAATAGATGACACAGATAAAATGTGCAACTCTTTGTTTTGCTACCAAATTATATGTAATATCTCATTATTAAGCAGCCAAGACCACAAGGTATTTGGACAAGGCAAACAGTTTAACCTGCCTTCAAAAGTTCAACCTGCCACAGGCACAGATGACACAGTTTTACTCAGCTGTCATTGAGTCGGTTCTGTGCTCTTCTATAACTGTCTGGTTTGGGTCAGCCAGCAAATCAGATAGCTAAGAAGACTGCAACGGACTGTCAAGACAGCTGAAAGGATAATTGGTGTGTACCTGCCCAACCTTCAGGACTTGTACAACTCCAGAGTGAAGAAACGGGCAGGCAACATCAGACCCCTCTCATCCCGGCCACAACCTGTTTGAACTTCTCCCCTCAGGCAGACGTCAGATCTCTGTGCACTAGAACATCTAGGTTTTCCCCCCATGCCATCTCCATCTTAAACAGCTAATACACAAATGATTACCTGTTTTCTGTAATTCATTTCTCCATTTCCAGTAGGCTATATTATGTACACTGTAAAAAATGACCATGAATTTAATGGTAAAAGACTGTAAAAATGCTACAGTAAAAACCTGTTAAATGGTT
>NW_015548387.1:499267-499508 GCF_001515605.1 Sinocyclocheilus anshuiensis
TTGCTACCGTATTTTTTACGGTAAAATTCCGGCAACCACAGCTGCCGGTTTTTTACCGTAAATTTTACGGAATTATTTTTACAGTGTAGGCTTCCTCTTTCAAGTAGGCTATATTATGTAAACATGAGCAGGTCTAAATTTAATACAGCAATCGAAACTTTATTTTAAGTATTATAGTTTTATTGAAACTTCTACAGATTTTCAATAAAACTACAGACTCCCCCCCCCCCCCCCCCCAAAC
>NW_015548387.1:499521-504749 GCF_001515605.1 Sinocyclocheilus anshuiensis
AAATTCCATACACTTGGCGAATAAAGTTAATTCTGATAAAGCTCATTCTGAAAACTCCGAAAGACCTACGACTGGATTCAGAAAGAAAGAAATAAAGCATACTAAAAACTTTATAAGGCAGAACTATTAAGAGCAGTATGCTCTGAACAATCGAGACCAGAGCGTGGAAGTGAACGTGAATCATTTGTTCGATTTAAAGATTCGTTTTAATGTAATTACACCGATTCGTTCACAAATGAAACGCTACTTCCAGGAAAATGATTGATTTGTTGATCATTCTCTCTTTTAGCTTGTTGTCTTTTGGTGTCATGAAGTAAATGTAACGTAGATTATATTATATTG
The DNA here is from genome assembly GCF_001515605.1 of Sinocyclocheilus anshuiensis. Lineage (NCBI taxonomy): Eukaryota > Metazoa > Chordata > Actinopteri > Cypriniformes > Cyprinidae > Sinocyclocheilus > Sinocyclocheilus anshuiensis. The sequence goes on from NW_015548387.1 coordinate 499,864, forward strand.
ACAACTTAAGTAGTTTGATAAAAATTTTTGCCTTGAATTACGATAGAAGGATATGTTTGAACGTGCACGTGATACATTTAGGTTTTTTCTTGCGCTACACGTGCTAAACAGCTGCTTCTTATAAATGGCTAATAAGATAATGCCTTTATCTTCCTCACACTTTACCATGCGTTATGCAACACAATCCCTATTGTCACGCAGGATTGTGTAGACTAGCTGTCTGTTCGGTGGTATTCATTTGTAAAGACCATATCCAGCTCAAGGTGTTGCTTTCATATTTGTGAGCTTATCTACTTCTAAAACTCACTTAAACATGAGAGGAGCCATTTTTACCGCGTTTGTGATGATGTCTTTGTTTTGTTTGGGTAAGTTAATAATTTCCCTGGAATTTGAGAAGTCTAGTTTGAATGAATGGTAGCCTATTGTAACAAATGCTTTTGTTTCAAACCAATGATGAAGGGATTTTGTAAACCACTTATTTCCATACTACATTTTAAATGGGATCATACCAATGTGATCAAGACCCGTGTATCTGCAGTATGAGTGTTTAATAGCTTTAATGGCATTTGTACCTTTAACAACATAAATTGCGACCACAAGTGCAAATCTGTTTGTCCCATTGTAATTAATTAGAACATAATTCACTTTAATTTCCCTTTGCTTACAGGACAAACACTTGAGTGTTTTCGGTGTGAACTTGGATTCTGGGATGTGTGTTACACTACCAAGACAAACTGCAGTGATGATGAATTGTGTTATGTGGGAATTGGTAAAGCAGGTAAATGTGACGTTAAAGTTCAGTTTTCGGGATCTTTTACAAACCCATGTCTGTTTACTTTGGAATGCTTTCCGTTTGATTTTTCAGCTTCTGTCCTGGATATAAAGGTGATGGGTTGTCTTCCCATGGAGGCATGCAACAAGACAACAGTTGTAGAGTTCCTTGCCAAAAAGACCTTATACACCTTGAAGACCACCTGCTGTGAGGAAGACTTCTGCAACGCTGGCCCTTCAATTCAGTTGTCCCTTGCTCCTCTTTTGCTTGCCATACTACTTATTGCTGAGATGGGTGTGTTTTGAAGATTTCCAAATTCTAATGGTCATATATGGGATTGAAGGCTTGTTTCATGTTTACATTGTTCACGTACTGTAACTGTTTTACTGCTGTTTTGATCAAAAAAAGAGCTGCTTTGATGCTTTTGTTGAGTTGTTAATCCAAGCGAGTAAAGATTATAAATACAATGTGAAATACGCTAGTTTTGTTAAATAAATGCAAATGTTAAACATTCGTGTTTTCCTGTTTTTAGTATACGGTTATAATTGCATGCAGTAGAGGGCGCTGTTTGACTAAAATGTGAGGCGGCATTACTGCGCATGCTCAGAGTTCCGCGGATCTTCACGTCACCTCTAGAATATTTCACCCGATCGTTTATTATAAAGATCTGGTCCACATGCTTTCCAAGTCCAACGTGATTGGACCGCTTTCAACCTCGCGTTTATTCGTGTTTACTTCCCGCGTGCCATTACCAAGAAGAGTAGATAAGAAAAAGATGTTTGTCGCGCGCAGCATCGCAGCCGATCATAAAGATCTGATCCACGATGTTTCTTATGACTTTCACGGGCGGAGAATGGCGACGTGCTCCAGCGACCAAAGCATTAAGGTAAGTGGTTTCTTAACCCATGGCCTGCTAGAGTTTGTTTGCAATGCAACAGATGTGGTTAACGAGCATGCAGTGTACATTTTAAAAGGACATTAATATGATTTAATTGTGCAAATATTTGGGTTTTGTATCTTTCCCCCCTTAGGTGTGGGATAAGGGGGAGAATGGAACTGCACAGCCAGCTGGAAAGTAGGTCTTGCCATAAAACTGGTTCTCAACCAGAAGTCCTGGGCTCACTAGGGGGCATCAGCAAACATCCAAGGGGTCCAGAGGATTAAGTATTTAAGTCAATTGTTAATTTATTGACAAATGTAATTTTAATGAAAATACTAATCACAATCAAGATTGGAATCATTCGGTGGCATAAAATGGTCTTTAAAATGACAATAATATCACTTATCGCAATTATTTCTGGGGCAATATATCGCACAACAAAAAGTTATCATGACATGCCTAGTTGGAGGGCAATCGGGGGCTTTTGGGTCAAAAATGTTGAGAACCACTGCAGTAAAATAATCCCAAATCCTCGTTAAACAGACATGTTCTAGAAGGAGCCCTTAAGAGGGGAAAAAAATGAGATGGGTGTAAAAATCAATGCATACGTTTTGCTAGATACATTTTTCCTACCATACCAACTTGTAGTTCTCATTTCGACAGTTTTCTAGTTTGATTTGGACTATCATAAGTTGGTGTAGACTCACCGTATTGGTCATCATTATGAAGTGTTTTGGGCTGTAATTTGACAAACTTGTGTTTTGTAGACTCACAGTGGCTCAGTTTGGAGAGTGACCTGGGCCCATCCAGAGTTTGGACAGGTGTTGGCATCCTGCTCCTTTGATCGTACTGCGATTAGTATGGGAGGAGATTGTTGGAGAGTCCAATGACAAACAACGAGGACAAAGCCACTGGGTGAGAGATACTTTCTAGTCTGGGCATTTGCCTTAAATCACTTCTCCCAAGTTGTCTCCTAGAATAAGTTGGATTTGATTATGGTTCATACATGGTGAGGCTTCCTAAATAAGAGTTGCTAAATAGCATGCTACCCTACTAAGTGTACGCTTCTGTGTCTAGTGCAATATATGAATTGGAAGTAATATCTGCCATGATTTTGTTTTTTTTTTGTTTTGTCTAATCTTTGACTCCATTTGCTTGTACTGCCAGGAGTTAAGACATGCTTATGTTGTAATGCATATATTTGGCAGTATACTGTATATATTGCACAGAGAAGTTATTCTATGCCGAACATAGCCTGTGTATAACTTTGATGCATCTCTGTTCTCACATCAGATAAAGAGAACCACACTTGTGGACAGTCGGACATCTGTGACTGATGTGAAGTTTGCCCCAAAGCACATGGGCTTGATGCTGACCACATGCTCTGCAGACGGTGTGGTGCGAATCTACGAGGCCCCTGACGTGATGAACCTGAGCCAGTGGTCCCTGCAGCACGAGATCTCGTCCAAACTCTCCTGCTCCTGCATCTCCTGGAACCCTTCCAGGTGACAATTCACAAATGATAGTTGAACGCATCTATATGCGAGTAGATGTAAGCATGTACACCTATACTGTTGCAGAATTTACTTTGCAGATGTGTACAATTTGTAACTTTATATATCCTGTATCTGAAACTCTCAGATAATTTAGAGAAAGTTTGAAATAGACTTTTCACAGAAGGGTGAAACCTCTGTTCTCATTATGCTGAGTTCACACTGCACGATTTTAGCCCGATTTTTCACTCGCCGACAGGTTTTGTGAAATCGCCGACAAATGCCCGAAATCGGAGGCAAATTGGTGCTCGTGACAATCACGCAGTGTGAATTATCAAAGACGTGATCTGAGGGAATCGCCGACACATCGCAGACGCCCGTGAAATATTTGGCATGCTAAATATCTGGAGCTGTCGGCGATTCACAATCACGCTGCGTGCAATGATTTCTGACTGAAAACTACATCGGCGATGACCTACAGCCAATGAGAGACCAAGATACAGGGCAGAGGGAAGTTCAGGGAGGAGTTATAGACCAGAATATCAGTATTTTAATAGATATATGAACAATTATATCATACAGAAACGAGCACAAACATTTGCTTGACCAGCCAGAACATCAGCATAACAGTTACTGCAAAATTATTTACCTCCAACTCTCTTTGCAGAACACCCAATCCCTGTTCCCTGCATCTCCCTCCTTATTTACCTCCAACTCTCTTTGCAGAACACCCAATCCCTGTTCCCTGCATCTCCTTCCTGCATAATCTGTTTTTTTTTTCTCCTTGTAGCTGGAAATCAGCTCACAGACAATTTGCGGGCTATATATATATATATATATTTTTTTTTTATAATTCCAGTCTCGCTCGAACTCCGGTCTGACGCATGTGGGTTCTCGCGTTATTTCCTTATCACTTCTCGCGTGTGTTTTGTTGTGAAACGTAGTTTGTGGACCAGACAGAGCTGTCGGCGATTCTTCCTATTGTGAAATCATGCAATATGTAACCTGTCGCCGATCCATCGTGCAATGTGAGCACCGCAGCAACTGAATGCTACCCCAGATAGTCACGCTGTGTGAAAACAATGGCGATCCGACTAGTTTCAAAATCATTCAGTGTGAACTCGGCATTAGACCTGTGACTGCAAATAGCACAGATATTTTACATGCTTGTCACCACTGAACAGTGAGGTCAAACTTGATAGCCGTTAGAAAACATTTCCAAGTTTCTTTTGTCTTTCAAGACATCTCAGACCATTTTTGAGACTTTATTGTCTTGGTAAACTGAATCAATGGATGCACCTGATTGATTAATAAAATATATTTTTTGTCTTCACCGTTCTTGAGCTCATGCACCTATGATTGCAGTGGGTAGTGATGACAGCAATGTGACGTATGGCGGCAAAGTTCAGATATACGAGTATAACGAAGTTACAAGGTTTGCCTTCAGTTCCCTTTATCCTTTTATAGGCTAGTTCACACACCAAAAAAAAAATATATATATATCTATCTATAAATAAATAAATAAATAAAATGCAAGGAACATCAACATTTCAGACATTCTGAAGCTGGATTTAGAATGGTGGGAAACTATCATTGTCACACTGACCTAAGAAATACCATCAGTTAGCACAAACCTTCCACACATCTTTTTATACACATTTTAAATGTGTTTTAACCTTCAAGTTAAATGTGTTTTTTTTTTTTTTTTTTTTTTTTTTTTTTTTTTTTTTTTTTTTTTTCT
>NW_015548387.1:504927-509063 GCF_001515605.1 Sinocyclocheilus anshuiensis
AGTTAAAGGGGTTTTTTTTTTTTTTTTTTTTGTTTTGTTGTTTTTTTACTTCATTTTCATGGTTGTAGGAAATATGCCAAAGCAGAGACAGTGATGACCGTTACAGATGCTGTACATGATATTGCATTTGCTCCCAATCTGGGACGGTCTTTCCATGTACTTGCTATTGCCACCAAAGATGTGCGCATCTTCAAACTGGTTCCACTTTGGTGAGCAAAATGAAACCAAGTTATTACAGTAGAATGGGATCAATATATGTCGTGTAGTGATGCCATGTATTTGTCTTTACCGTTTAACCTTGTACATCACTGCATCTGTACTTTGAATTATAATACATTTATTATAATATTCAATAATGTTAGGGTTCTTTTAATAATGCAAGCTTTTTTCCCCAAATCTTACAATACAGAGATGTTTGGTTAAATTCTAGTTAGATGCCAGTAGATTTACTTCATTTAGCTTGCCTTTTTTTGATTAACAGAAAGGACAGCGCTTCTTCAGCGCCCACTAAATTTGAGGTGCAGGTGCTGGCCCAGTTTGACAGTCATAACTCTCAGGTGTGGCGTGTCAGTTGGAACATCACCAGTACACTTCTGGCTTCCTCTGGTGACGATGGTTGTGTGAGACTCTGGAAAGGTGAGAGTTTGAAATGACAAACCGCGAATATATGCAACTACTGGAGTGATATTAATTTATTGTAATTTGACTGTTTCACCAGCAAACTACATGGACAATTGGAAATGCACGGGTATTCTAAAGGGAGATGGTAGTCTACTATCTGGTCAGCCTGGTGCTCTGAGTGCCATCCTGGGATCTGCTGCTGCACAGAGTGCTCTAAATGGGGCCACTGAAAGATAGATGCTATATGTTGGGACCACCCTGAGGAAATCTGGAGCTGAGCACTTCTATGATACTGGACTTCACACCGAGACCAACTGATTGTGCTTGCTGGACATGCAACAATACTGGCACTTAACACGGGTCCATTGTTAATATTATTTTAACTGCCTTCAAGGAATGATTTTAAGTTGACTTTTCTTTCAACCTATAGAATTATGTTTTACTCTGAATACAGATGGTTAAACACACATGGCTTTTTGCCCATTTCAGAATTTTGTAGTGAGTCCTGTTTAAATGGATGTTCTGATAATGAAAAGACACCATATCTATGTAGGAGTATACATTTTATTTCAATTGTTTTGTTGATGTGATAAAGGAAAAAAGATGCTGCCATTACAATGTTGCAAAATATTGGTCTAATTGACTTCACTCTCTTGTTATTGTACTAGAATCAGAAAAGTTATTGTTTAAGCAACTGGGATATATGAAGTATTCAGAAATATTTGAGCTTGTTCTATTTGAATCATGCATTTCTACTTCATTAGTAACAGTACAGTAATCCTTGCTAGATTACTTTTGATAGATGATTTGAGTTCCATGTATGATCCAAAGTTTCTGTGAAAAAAAAAAAAAAGGGGGGAGTTGTATTAAATACCATGGTGTTAAACACTTCAACAGAATTGTTCTCATGTATTATTTAAGAAATCGCAGCTTGAATATAAAAGTCTGGTTGGTACTTAATAAAAGCTAGACATGTTCTTGGCACCACAGTCAGTCTAATAATGGACCTTGTTCATATTTTAAGTAGTGACATTCTAACATTTTCTTTATTATTTGGTTGATTAAGTAATATTTTCTACAATTCTTGTAATTGTGCACGAGGACACATATTTTGACCTGCACTCTGGATTTTTGTATATGGTCTTTAAATCAGAATAATTATTTCTAGTCAATATTTGATATCATACAGTCCAAATGTGCCGTTTGGTGAATCAATGAACGTGTTTAGTAAGCAACTGTCATGTAGGGCTCCCACAGCTGCTCTTAGTCTCAGCTGCTCTGTGGATCACATTTCGCGATCTCGTAGTTTATATGGAACGTCATTTGTGATTACGAAAATATAATTATATAATCATTAAAAAAAGGGGGCTTTAAAATGTTTGAATGTAAGCTCTATAAAACCAAATGAAGTGCCTCATGCATTCCGAATTTTTCTGCTCTATTATTAATTACTAACTGTAAAGTATACATAAAGCAACACTATTTATAACCAGTTTATGAATTAATGTTTTGAACAAACAGTTTCTTCATTCGTTCAAAACACACAGCAACATGATTGACACGTGATTTCGCCACTCTTTGAAAGTAGTCAGAAAGGATTGTCCAATGAAATTCGCCGTTACGTCGAAGCCCCGCCCATGCAAAGTGAAACCCAGAGGCGGGATTCTCCCGTAATGGCTTTACTTCATCTTTACATTTCGACGAACTGTTCTCTAAAAGCGGGGAGGCCGCTGTAACAGCAACGGTTTTTTTTCTTTTTAGCATTTTACGGATTATCGGTGCTGTATTTGCATGAAGTAGTTGAATTAACTACGTTTATAAAGGCACAAGTGCTGCTTTTGCCCTTGTGGTAAGTTGTCTTCGAAACGGATTCCTCTCAGCTGTTGCAAATCTTGTTCAGAGTTGTCAGAGATTAGTTTTCAGCCAACGACAGGCCAAAAAAGTGAGACTAAGCCATGGGGTCGTTTCTTGTTTAAATTATGTTTCAAGTGTTGTTTTTGTCTTTGTTTAACTGTTTTAAGTTACGTGGTTGAAGTGTTTGTTTCCTGGCCTTGATTAAGTTGGTCTCCATTGCACGGCGTTTATTTGAGTTAAACAGTCCGTTATCCTTATTTGTCCTTTATTTATTCAGTCCATCCAAAAATATTGTTATCCTGCTTTCAGAGACATACTTCAGAGGTTAATGTGCAGTTAAAGTTGTTGGTTATTGAACCGATAAAGCTAGTCTGCTAACTACAAACGTCAGATGAAAGACGCAAATTCTGGAGAAAGAGACAGTCAAGTTCACGAGGTTGATGTAAACGTAATTATTATTCAGCTTAAAGTGTTAAAATGTACTTTGGCCTTTTCTGGTAATGATAAAGCTAAATGCAACAGGGGCTAGCTGCCATATTAACATATTTCAGCTCTACCTGTGGAACAATACGAGTTATTAAACATCCCGTTATGTCTGATTTGACACCGTGCAAGAAAAATAACATCCTCCAGCTTTTTATTAAGTTGACTTGATGCAGTCGTTTACAGATTCATGGCAGTCTTGTCCGATAAACACCCAAGTACAGTATGACAGTATAATGTATCACCGGTTTCTTATAGGAACTCATGATGTGGCCAGTTCACTCTGTGTCCTCTTCTGTTTTTTGTTTTTTTTAGTAGGTCACTCCTCATGTGGTGAAGCCCTGTGTCAGTGAATCACACAGACATGGAGAATGTCCAAAACATTGAGGATGAGCCGTTTCCCAGCTTCCTTTCAAACGCCTCGCTGGGCAGTAGCGGCCGCACCACTCTCGGCAACGTGACACTGGGCTCTACACTCGGGATCCCCATGGCCGCCTCTACCATGGCTAAAATTAGACCTCCAGTAGACAACAGGTGGGAGACTCCTGCATGTAATATCATGAATATTGTGACTGTGTGTCTGTCCTAACTAGGCAAGAATGTTGACTTCCTCAGTTTCCTGTTTGGTGAATATTGTTGAATGTTTAGAAAGGGGACATTCCATCTCATTTGGTCCAAAAAATTATAAAGTTCGTTGCTTGCCAATTTTTATTTTCCTCCCTTTTGTAAAACACCAAAGTTTTAATTCTTATTTTACTTGGTTTAACCACAGTGGCTATCTTTGTGTCATGGCCCCCAACAAAGTTTTGGTATATAGACGTTTTACGAAAACCTCAATATCTCATCTCAGGATGGTCTGAGCTCCTTGGAACAAGAACTGATCTCTAATACATAGAGATGTAACGATTCACTCAACTCACGATTCGATTCAATTCACGATTTTGATTTCACGATTCGATTTGATTCACGATTCTTTTTAAACAAAATTAGATTTAAGACTTTTATTATTGCTTGGACAAAATACTGTACGTTTCTTTGTGAAATTGAAATATCACACACACACACACACACACACACACATATATAATATAGCACTTGTAAATTATTGCTCTTTTGTTGGTTTTGATTGCTTCTATTGTCCTCATTTGTTAGTCGCTTTGGATAAAAGCGTTTGCTAA
>NW_015548387.1:509815-537418 GCF_001515605.1 Sinocyclocheilus anshuiensis
TCTCAACCGATTTGAATCGTCACATATTTAAATCGATTTTCAACCGGCTCGCGGTTAATCGTTACATCCCTACTAATACACATTTACTAGAACAAATTTTACATATTTTACACATTCTTGTTTCTTAGAACTTAAAGGGTTAGTTCACCCAAAAATGAAAATTACCCAATGATTTACTTACCCTCAAGCCATCCTAGATGTATATGACTTTCTTCTTCCAGACGAATACAATCGGAGTTATATTAAAAAAAAACATCCTGGCTCTTACGTTCAAACATTTTAAAGCCCCCCTCACTGATGTGATGCTCTGAATGAAAAAACTGCTTGACCAAACAAGGTTTTTCTATGTGGAATTATGCAATCAGCTTCCTTGCCTTGCCTTGCCTTAATCTCTAGCTTCCGCTAATTGTAGTACGCACGTTCACGAGAGAGTGCCGTGCTAGTCTCGTGAGAAACAAGTTTTGTTTACAGCAAAGAAAAACCAGTGTCCTCTTGGCTTATATTGAAATCCTCCAACATTTTTCTTTACAAATCCTCATTTTGTACTACTAATTCGTGACCGGTGTTTCCCTCTCTCCTCTGCGCTTCCACGCTTGTCACTTCCGCATTCATCACCGTGTTTGCCTACGTGCTACGTCATCCGCTGGACGCCACTCTCTCGTGAATGCGTGTATGACAGTTAGCGGAAGCTAGAGATGAAGGTTTATAAAGTTGTAAATATGGATATTTTTCTTACGCAAACGCATCACGTCGCTTCAGAAGGCCTTTATTAACCCCCCGGAGCCGTGTGGACTTCTTTTATAATGGATACTCAGTCACACAATTTTTACAAGGCATGTGACAATGTGATACGTGTATCTTCCCAAATAAGTAATTAGAATAATTTATATACGTGCATCTTCCCAAATTATAATGAGAATAATTTATATCTGTCAACAAAAAGAAGCACTGAGGACTTCCTGCGGGTTTCCATCAAAATAAAAGCTCCATCAACATTCATAAATGTTAGTATTGTAATTTTACTGTTGTTCTGTTAAATAAAATTTTATTAAAATTTAAGCTCTATTAATACATTTATTACAACATTCACACATAGTGTTCAAATTGGAAAAAATATTTTCTAATGTTTTAAAAGAATTCCCTTCTGCTCAGCAAGGCTGCATTTATTTGCATGCCTGATTCAAGAAGGGGGTCTCAAAAATGGCCACAATATTTTTTTTTACTTATTAATTTTAAGTTATTGTGCTTTGTTGTTATAATGTCTGCTAGAATGTTAAAAAAAATGTTCAGTGTTAAGTAGTTTTAAATTGTTGTTTTGTATTAGTGTACAAAATGTTTAAAAATAATAATTTATTCCATGTAGTGTCCATTTCATTCATTTAACATTTAATATTGGAGGCATCCAAGTTATTTGACATTTGAACATTTTTTTATTATTTTTTATAAAGTAACATAATAGTTACTTTCCCTGGTAATTGGTTACTTTTATAATGATGTGACTCAGTTACTATTTGTGACAAGTAACTAGTAACTATAATTACTTTTTTAAAGTAACTTGCCCAACATTAGTCACTACTATTGCACTATAATGCTGCTTCTGCCACCTTATAGCTAGGGATGGGTACCGAAACCCGGTATTTAATCGGTCCCGGGGCTAAATTATGAAAGACCGGAGTATCGATAAGCTCTGACGTTACCGGTTCCGCTATCGGTACTGGAGAAATTAAGAAAACACACATACATTTATTATTGCTATATATACATTATCTTGCAAATTCTATCTCACCAGAGTCGCCAGCTGCTTTTCAAACATTTGTCTATGATGCATTTTTGCTATTCGCAAGTCAGAAGTGAGATCGCGCCCACACGGAGGAGCTTCAGCAGGCGCAACATGAAAGCCCTGTTTAATTATGATAGAAGAGAGAACTAAACATTCAAACTTCTGCTTACACTTTAGGCCTGTGGCGGTTTTATTAAGCTAATTTTATTTTTTTTATTTCGATTTTGGCTTCTAAGGATTATACAAAAGAAGACATGAGGTAAAGCTATTAAAAACTAGCTGCGTTTCGTATTGCGCAACTTCTTTCCCTTCACAGTGGTGCGCATTCGTTCCTCCCTAAAACCCAAACTTAACATCAGAATCAGCTCAATCGGTCATTGTTGTAAAAGGCCGTCTTATACTGTTGCTAAATTGCGGGACATGTTTCATGATAAAACGTTGAAAGCACAATCCGCACAAGAAACGCTGTTCACCATGCTGAAATGTGTCCGAGCGGCGCGCTCCAATACGGACAAACAAATTACACTTTGAGCTTCGGGTGCATGTCCAAACGATCAAATACACACAAAAATGTCAAAATGGCCGGCTTGGAGAGTATTTACTTAAACACAGTTTATGTGTCCCAAGGAGAACAGTTGGGAGAAAATCCGATGTGTGCCAATATATTGTCTTAAAGTGACAGACTGGCGCTTGGGCCATCAAAATGCAAATCTGCTCTTAATATGTTAGTATTGTAATTTTACTGTTGTTCTGTTAAATAAAATTTTATTAAAATTTAAGCTCTATTAATACATTTATTACAACATTCACACATAGTGTTCAAATTGGAAAAAATATTTTCTAATGTTTTAAAAGAATTCCCTTCTGCTCAGCAAGGCTGCATTTATTTGCATGCCTGATTCAAGAAGGGGGTCTCAAAAATGGCCACAATATTTTTTTTTACTTATTAATTTTAAGTTATTGTGCTTTGTTGTTATAATGTCTGCTAGAATGTTAAAAAAAATGTTCAGTGTTAAGTAGTTTTAAATTGTTGTTTTGTATTAGTGTACAAAATGTTTAAAAATAATAATTTATTCCATGTAGTGTCCATTTCATTCATTTAACATTTAATATTGGAGGCATCCAAGTTATTTGACATTTGAACATTTTTTTATTATTTTTTATAAAGTAACATAATAGTTACTTTCCCTGGTAATTGGTTACTTTTATAATGATGTGACTCAGTTACTATTTGTGACAAGTAACTAGTAACTATAATTACTTTTTTAAAGTAACTTGCCCAACATTAGTCACTACTATTGCACTATAATGCTGCTTCTGCCACCTTATAGCTAGGGATGGGTACCGAAACCCGGTATTTAATCGGTCCCGGGGCTAAATTATGAAAGACCGGAGTATCGATAAGCTCTGACGTTACCGGTTCCGCTATCGGTACTGGAGAAAGAGTAGTAATACTGTTAAAACCTTAACGATACCCATCCCTACTTATAGCCCTATTCGGACGGGACGTTTTTTTTTTTCCAAAACGCTTTTTCTTGTGTGTTTTGGTCCACGTGAACTACCGTACAATCTCTCGCTAGCTTTCTGCGCACCAATAATGGATGTAGATGTGTTTGGTACACTGCGAAGAAATAAAAAAATGAAATCAACAAGAAGAGCCAAATCACATAAACTGTTAAGTCTGGCTACTGTAATATCAGTTTCGGGTAAGAATACTTTCATTTCTGCACTCACTGCTTTTCAAACATTTGTCTATGATGCATTTTTGCTATTCGCAAGTCAGAAGTGAGATCGCGCCCACACGGAGGAGCTTCAGCAGGCGCAACATGAAAGCCCTGTTTAATTATGATAGAAGAGAGAACTAAGCATTCAAACATCTGCTTACACTTTAGGCCTGTGGCTGTTTTATTAAGCTAATTTTATTTTTTTATTTCGATTTTGGTCTGCGCACCAATAATGGATGTAGATGTGTTTGGTACACTGCGAAGAAATAAAAAAATGAAATCAACAAGAAGAGCCAAATCACATAAACTGTTAAGTCTGGCTACTGTAATATCAGTTTCGGGTAAGAATACTTTCATTTCTGCACTCAATAACGTGTGAATTATATAAGTTAAAACGTTTTTTATTCCAGTGGGTTTATTATAAGAACCCAGTTCTATAAAATCATGTTAAATTTCTTTTTTTTCTTTTTTTTTTTTAATTACAATTTTTATAAAATGTTTACAAAACACTAAATAGGATGTTTTACTAAGTGCTTAAATGTAGAAGTACTTAATTTTCAAAATACATTTGATCAAATTTCATAAATTGTGTTCAATGGCAGTTTTTAAGTTATATTCCTGAAATGTACTTTTATGTAGTTTACAGCATCTACAACATCTTGCCATTGATCGGTCATATGACCATACGCAATCCACGCATCCTGAACACGTGATCTTCTGCAACGCACACATGTAAAACACAGACACTCCTACCTCGGTAATAAACACGGAGATGTTAGTCCCGTCCGAATCCGTACATGAAATCACAGACGTCGGCTGATAAGAATTGTAACTCAAACGTCGTTTGGAAAACTAGTCCCGTCCGAATAGGGCTTAAGAAAACAGATTTACACTTGGTATTAGGTAGTCTGTCATCAATGACAGTAGCTCGTTGGAAAAGGATGGAAAATGCCCTTCATTGTGTTTGAACTAATAAATGCTGCTGTCTGCCAGCTGCAATCACCAATAAAACGTTGTTCCATATTTTTTTCTTTATCGTCATAAATATCATTATGGTAAATATTCTTGAAATATCGTGATATAATTTTAAGGCTATATCGCCCACCCCTACATCCTTCTGCAATTGAAATGCTAATTGAGAAATGACTTGATGCATGAAACATTTCAGTAAGTTGTACTTTTTCTTTGATATTTTATGATATTTACTTAATGAGTGTGAGTGCAATTGTTTGTATTGTGCTATTATTTGTTATTATTATTATTATTATTATTATTATGGAATGTTTTGTTTTGAGTGTCATATTTAATACATAAGGCCAATATTCATATTGGTTTATATCGGAGAATGTGGAGCTCACACTCAAATTTCATTATAAAATTGACAGAATTTGAAAACTTAGACTTTTTCATATTAAAGGGGTCATATGATGCTTTTTTAAAGATCATTATTTTGTGTATTTGGTGTAACAGAATATGTTGACATGCTTTAATCTTCAAAAAACACATTATTTTTCAAATACTGTACATTATTGTAGGTCCTCTATGCCCCGCCTCTCTCAAACGCTTCGTTTTCTACAAAGTCCCGCCTTCCGACAAGCGCAGTCTGCTCTGATTGGCCAGCTAACCCAGTGCATTGTGATTGGCCGAACACCGCAAGCACTCGTCGGAAATGTAACGCCCCTTACCATAATCGCGAGCTTCATCTTTCAAAATAAATGTAAAGACAGAGCCCGAAAGGGGAACAGAGTCGCGTGACAGACACAGTGATGAAGCTGGTATGTGTTTGCAGTACACAAGCCACGGTTAAGACCGCTGACTCCACTTTGATGTGACGCTCTCTCTCTCTCTCACACGCGCGCGCACGCACACACACACACACACACACACACGATGTGCAAAACTCAACAAATCACAAAGCTTTTGTAATTTTGAAAGGCATGCTATAAATAATGTTTAGTGAAGTTTTGTTCAAACATCAACTGAAAAGATCTCGGCTCATCAAAACAAAGATCAACCCTAATCTGACCCTAAAAATTAAATTGGAAAATTAAAAATTGTTACTCCATTGAACCACTTGAGGCAGACCCAAAGTTGTTCTTTCAAAGAGGGAGAACATTTATTTACCACGTGAGTTGTTGGTCAAAATACTAGTATTTTATTTTATTACACGGCTCTGTGGAATACTTGATTCTGATTGGTCAGTTGCGACATTCAGAGGTTTGTTATCCCTTGATATCAGCCAGTAAAAACTAATAACACAGGATCATCTGGGTAACTGAAATCGGTGCTGTACTCTTGCCAGGAACAGTTTTTTCTTGGTGGAAGCTTTGTGTTTGTTTAGCTAATAAAATATTGAAACTCTATTAAAAATTGTATACAATTATTTAATTATTTCATCCTGTTATCGCAGACTCGCTCTCTCGTTTCATACAAACGTAGCTGCTGCCATTTTGCTACGATTGTTTTGTACGCTGTAATGGATTATAAGATAACAAACTGGTAAGATTTTAAAACAATTTCGTCTTAAATCTTTTATTTTATTTACACATTTTATTTATGTGGTGAAATGTTGTGTAATAAGTGGTATGACTGCACCGTATCCCTTAAATGTCCGTCTAGTTTAAACTTGCTGCTTGCTCGCAACTGCTGTGTTCACGGAAGCTTTGCTTTCAAATATTTCAACTCAAATCAATATTTCGTGTCTAATAATTTACTTGTGTGGCAAGTAGCCATGTAATAAGCGGGATCATGTATATCCAGCCGGTTGTTATCACAGAATAACCCCCGACAGGGTGGTCAGGACCCCGAAGCGAAGCAGAGGGCTGGATGTACATTATCCCTTACTTATTGAGTGATTAGTCGGTTAGAAATTGAGATTGAAATGGTTCGCAAGGCTAGCTCATTAAGTTCAGGGCACACATGCTTTACTTGTAATGCTGCCAACTTAATACATTTTGTCTGTTTATTTGAGGTATTGTGTTATTGAATCCATTTTGTCTTTTCCAGAGTAACTGATGTCCAAGCATCATATTTAGAGGATGGACCGTTTTCACTCATGCATTCCCAGGGGTCAAATGGAGGCAGGGAAAAATTTGTTCTCAGCCTCAAAGAGGATTTGTAAGTGTCCAGCAATTTATTATTTTTTCCATCTGCCAGTAAGTGAGTGACAAATCAGTGTGACCATCGGGTCTTTTCTGGTTTATTTTTTAGTACTTGTACTACCTAGTTATTGTGTTTGCACTAGTTTCCTCTAATCTGCAAATAATCTGCAAGTACCTGCCAGTTTTAGAGGGGTCCTATTATGCTTTTTCACTTATTCAACTTTAGTTCGTCTGTAATGTTGCTGTTTGAGCATAAAAAAGATCTGCAGAGTTACAAAGCTCAAAGTCCAATTCAAAAGGAGATATTTTATTTAACTGAAATCACTTTTCAAAAACTACAACGAATGAGTCGTTCTACAACGCATATTTTCTGGGATTTGTGATATCACAAATATTGACGAATGAGACACGTTAGCTTTCCCAAGGCAGATGAACTTAGAGTGGTCACAATTATCCAGGTTTAAATCGTGCTCAAAATGATTTGATATTGACGCAATATTTAAACTGAAGCTCGCAGGCGGCTATGGTAAGAGGCGTGATATTTCCCGACCAGGCGCCGAGTGGTGCCAATCACAGGACACACTGGCCCAGCTAACCAATCACAGCATTTCGTATTTCAGAAGGCGGGCCTTCATTTGATACAGGAACTATCGAGCCGTTCATGCCAGACTGGGGAGAGAGGTGTTGTAATCATGTAAAATATGTGAAAAATAATGTGTTTTTCGAACAACCTAGTATGAGAGCCTGTTCTAGTACACCCCCAAAACAAAATCAAGACTTTGTAAAAGAGCATAATAGGACCCCTTTAAGATTAATGGCGTTGACTGTGCCTACTTGAGAGTTGACAGAACTGCTAGTTTCCTATTTTGTCAACAAACAACCTTATCATTGGGTAAAAAAAAAATTATTAAAATTTCAATAAGTTCATAGGACTTCAGCTCTTTTGTCTTGTTTCCCTTCATGATGTTATCAACCCTCTACATTGCGAGTAAATCACTCGCACATGCGAATAAATCTTCACTCTGGGCGACTAAATGATGTCTAATATTAGCCAATTGCTAATAAATTCTCAGATTTTACTCGCCAGTGTGTGAGTTGGAGGCTAAGTATAAGTTTAGCTCAGATATATTTTCACTCGCCGAACACTCTGACTGAGCGCATCAGAGTTTCACTCTCCGCCAAGCGATCGGTGTTGTTTTTCAGTTCATCTGAATGGATGTGCAACGCACCTGTATTTAACGTACCGTAAACTCTAGTGTGAAGGCGCACGACTATATATATATATTATTATTATTATTAATTTATCATCAGTCTGGCCAGTAAACTAAAAAATTTACTAGCCAATGGCGATTCAATTGCCAAAGTGTTCGTAGAGGGCTGGTTATGTTATGTAGGTTTGCATTTTAACATTTTATTGGCCATCGGCCAGATCTAGGTTATTGGGAAAAACCTGTATTGGTTGACCAAGTGTGTTCTTTCATTAGTGTGTTTTTTTTGTGTGTGTTTGTGTAGAGACAATGTAGATGAATTCATTGCTGCGAATCGGTTCTCTGACCTGTTGGTGAATGTTAATTTGGATGAAACCGAATATGCTTCTGTTTCCAAAACCTCATCTGGAGGGGTGGCTGCTCCTCTTCTGTCAGGTTCTCTTCCTCTTCGGACTACTGGTATGTAATCAGTTTTCTTTTTAGTTTTATTTAATTAAGGTTGGTTGTCTTTTAATTTTATGGTAAAACTAATGTGTCTTATTGATGGTGCATAATTGACAATTATTTACAAAATAGTGAATATGTATAAGCTGTATGATATATTTTGAAATATATATTTTATCTTTCATTAGACCTCTCAACTGGTCTTCTGTCATTCTCTCATATTGGAGACAAAGATACATTGGCAGCTCAGGTACCTTAATTTTTTGTACTCATTGACACTTGTTTTGTCCTGTTGAGTGGTCTTTCAATGCTATTTAACCCTGTAAAGGCCCGTTCACACCAAGCACGATAACTATAAAGATAACGATAAAGATACAGTTCTAAAAATCGTTCTCGATATTAAAGAATAGCAGAGTCCACACCACAACTATAACGATAAAGACAAAGAGAGATTCACGATTTTATTTTATTTTTTACAAAATGATATTTATTATTGTCCTTTTATTATTGCTTGGACAAAATGCTGCACATTTCTTTTGAAATTGAAATATAACACTATAATAATATACTAATATAGCACTTGCATATTATTGCTTTTTTGTTGGTTTTGATTGCTTCTATTGTCCTCATTTGTAAGTCGCTTTGGATAAAAGCTCACTCTCTGCCAGCAGGTGGCGGTTAAACCCTTTCCTTGGTTTCCGCTGTAAACAAAGGAGCGCTGCACTTATGAACTTTAACATGCATTATACAGAGGCAAGATTAATAAAACAAATACCATCTAAACTTTCCCTCAGACATACATTCATATAAACTCCTACCCCAAAATGAATCGCGATTGGTTTAGCATCTCAACCGATTTGAATCGTCACATATTTGAATCGATTTTCAACCGACTCGCAGTTAATCATTACATCCCTACAGTAGACGCATGTGCGCTTAGAATAAACAGACGATATTGTTCGCTGGTGTGGACGCTAATATCTTTATCTTTATAGTTATCGTTCTTGGTGTGAACGGGGCTTAAAGCCTGACATGAAATAGTCAGAAATGTTTTTACATTTTTTTTTTCATATTTATACGTCCAGAAAGTAAGATTAAATTCTGATAGCTTGTAATATAAATCAAGGAGCTCTTTGTAACAGTGTATCAGACTACTTATATAAAATGCATATATGTATCAGTTGTCTCTCTATTTGCCAATAATATGTCTTAGTAAGGTGATGGATTAAATACTTAGTTTTATAATAAAAGCTCTACAGGTTTTATTGTGAGAGCAAAACTTATAATGCAAAATGATTGAGAGATGTACAAACAAACACTATCATATTTTGAAATATTACTAACAATATAAAATTTATTCATACGTTTACTACATAAAAATCATGTAAAAAGACATGTACCACAACCTGAAGATGGGCATTTTTAGAATTATACTAGGCCTTTGACTTGCTAAAAATGTAAAATCTATCAATGAGTTGACAGAAGGCATGTAGTAGACTGTGTACAACAGGATTTTCAGCAAAGTTTTAATCATGTTTATAATTTAGAGGCCTTTAAAATTTACCTATCAAATATCATATGGTAGGCATCATAGGGTTAAGCTCTCTTCTGTTCTTCTTAGGTCACTGTGCTCCCAGTGATGGAGGAGGAAGAGGAGGGCTCCGCTAGTGAAGGGACAGACAGTGAAAGGTACAGTGGCAGCATCATCAGCTTCCTGGCCAGTGAGAAACTGGTGTCTCTGGACAGCATGAACAGTGACATAACAGGTTAGTTAGTTTTTTTTTTTTTTATTATATGTTCCGAAAAGCTCTGAAGCTCAAAAGAACCAAGATAAGCCAGGCAGTAATTGATTTAAATTAACTTTTTGTCCTCTAGATGATGACATTGATGTGAACCAGCTCTGTGATGAGGAACTAGAGCTGTATTTCAACAAGCTGATGCCACCTGCAATGCAGAGAGGCCGAGTAGAAGGACAAGAAATCCCTGTTGTGAGTTCTCTCTTGCTGTTTGTTTACCAAAGCTTACCCTTTTTCCTTTTTAATAATATGATCTGTTCCTGTTGTAGGAGTTACCTTTCAGTTCATCTCAACCCCCCTCCACTGAACCAGAAAGGAACAGACACCATGATGATGACTATGACCAAGTATGAGTTAAAATCCTAAAATCAAAATCGCATGTACGTTTTACACATGCATATTGTTCCAAAGAAAAAATGAATTTGAATCTTATAGAGAGAGAGAGAGCGCGGTGTGTGTGTTTGTGTTCTGAAACCTTTCAGGTAATGTTTGCTCTTGCTGTGTCACACCACAGAGGGACTTTCACATGCCTGATGTGCGTCTGGCAGCCACAGGTATGGATTCTTGTCCTGCAAGTGATGAAGAGGACACAGAGGATGAACTAGAAGCATCACAGAACCGGGGCAGAGCAAGATTCCTCCTACCCAGCACCTCCAGACAACCGGTTAGTCTTACAGTAGGCTACTTTCTGCTCTTATTGTTGTCTGTGCTTTTTATTTTTGCCAGATTCAAACATCACAAATTATTATTTTGTAATGCAGTAATTCAATTTCAAATATTTGTATATGATCAGGTTGGGGAGAGCCATCGGCCCCATTTTCGACCAGGGTTGGAAGGAGGGAGCTCTGATGATGAGCTACAGTCGGGAGGGAGGAACCCTGACACCAGGACAGGCATTGAGCACCGCCGCTCAGCAGAGGGACAGGTCATCAACTCGCCTATTACTGGTAAAAGGGTGTTTATTAAATAAAATAAATGTATGTAATTAGGGTTTTTGGTTTAAAAATTTAGACTGACAGGAAGTCTTATCAGTGTTTCTCTGTGCCATCAGGTGATGGAGAAGGAGGAGATGGGAGTAGTGGGAGTGATGAGGAGGGAAATGGAGGCGTATCTACCATTCCTTTGCCTCCCACCACAGTCCAGAGCACCTATGATGTGCTTCGTGGTCTTGGCATCGTGGGTGGGAGTGAACAGATGGGAAATGATGATCCGCTTCAATCTTTGCTCAGCAGATCCGGCATGATTACACATGGCCAGGTAATGTTAGTGGCATTTGAGCAATTAATAATGATCAGTGTGAAATTGTATCTTTTTAAACAACAAGAACATGCCATTCAGTTTTGGAGAAGTTACTTTAAAATGGGAAGGGTAGAAAGACGCATCACTGCGTCAAAGATACATTATAAATACTAAAAAATAGCTAACTGCATACATATGATAATCCCTTAAAAAGCTTCAAGGATAATTCAAAATGTGTACGTATGTTATTATTGTTTGTTTGTTTGTGCATATCCTAGCATAATTACACAAAGCACAGCACAATTACAGATTATTTTAACTAGAGATGCACCAATTTACCGGCCAGTCATCGGTATCGGCCGATTCCGAGCCGATCCTTTTATTGCTAGCGGCGCCGGCAATGACGTCACAGATGCGCACATTCACAGTCGCGTGTAAAAATGTCGTTTCGCGTGGGAATGATTCTAATTTTAATTGCATTCAGTGTAAACGGGGACTGATAATGTATTTATGTCGTGCCAGATGAGTCTTGCACAGCCTGAGTGAGTGTGTGAGAGAGACAGCACACACAATTAAGTAACTCGCAGAAATTTATAGAGGCATACTGCGGTAGAAAAAAAAGATATTTACAAAATATGATTTAGGTAAGCAACATTATACGGCCACGATGTTTCACGAAATATTGACTGTTTTTGCTCAATTTTGCTGATGAAAATAGTTCCGATCAAAGCCACAGCAGGACTGTTGTGTGTCTCCGAGCAACACACAGCGGTGTTTCCTTACTGAATGAATACACGTTTTTCAACGAATCGAGTGAGTCAATGATTCAGTGGCCCATTCATAAGGACAGTCACTTGCCTCGTTTCTGAATGAATCAGCCGTTTGAATGAATCGGTTGAATGAATGAATAAATGACTCGCTCATTAAAACAGACATTTGCCACCACCTACTAGTGGTTTAGTTATATTTAAAAGCATCATTGCATTTTTTCAACATTTATTTGTATGTTTAAAAAAATATGTAAAACATTAATCTTATAAAATTATTTATGCATTTGAAATTTTGCAGTGTAAATGCATTTATAGCACCTCAGCTTCATCAAACTGTCTGTGTAAATGCATCTAATGCCACTTCAGATGCATCTTCTGTTTTGTCAGCAGTGGAAAGATAGAGTTTAATACTAATTTCATTTGAATGGTAACAACTCTACAGTTTCTTATTATTCTAACTGAATTAATTGAAACAAAGTAAGAATTAGATGTGAAAGATGACACATTTAATAAGGTTAGGGGGAAAAAAATGACCATTTATAAACATAGTGGGAAATGACATCTGTTTTGTTACATACAGCAACTCATTTTAAGTGAACTATTTCTTCCTCTTTCCAGTCACAGAGCACTTTATTTTGAGAGTTGTTTAAGTGAGAGAAAATCTGTAACTTAGTCCAGATTGGGGGAATTGTAATGTTTAATCATTTCTTTTATTCTGTAAATAAATTTTGCATTGAAATTTGCATAGATTTTTGTTTGTATATGCTGTCAATTATAGTTCATAGACAGAAAATCTGTATCGGCAGGTCACACTTCCAAAAAATAGAAAATCGGAATCAGCCAAGAAAATTGCAATCGGTGCATCTCTAATTTTAACTTTTTGATCTTTTCAGATGGGTGATCGTGTTGGTCCAGTTGGCACAGGGGAGGCTGGTCATACTTCTGTGGCATCTGGACCTGCCAGTCGATGCCCAGTTAATTGGAGCATGAGTCTGGATCGACAGGAGGCTCTTGTAAGTCTTTGTCCATATTTTTGCTGTAGCAAAAATTGTAGATGATACCCTTAATACTTTTCCACTTAACAGGATGCAATGGATAACACAGCAGAAGTTCACCTGGACTCTGTATACTTGAGGGCAGGTGCTGATCACAGCCCTCAGGACATTTCTTCCACAATCAGCCCCTTCCTTCAGGGCACCCAGAGCAGTTTCCACCTCTCTCAGGTACTTCAGGAATCACATAATAAAACCGAGCAAGGGATCGACCTGGGCCATACTGTGGATCTCGGTGCCCTGGGCTTGCGTGGTGGCCCTTGTGGGGATTCTCCAGTTCTCAATGAGCAGCAGAGCACCAGCAGTAAAGATCAACCTGGAGAGTCTCTGGATGCTAGGTACCTTTCCCAGAGCTTTAATGAGAATCATGAAGAACATGATGTTTGGAATCACCATACAGACAATGTGGGGCTTGAGTTACAGCAAGGTAACAGTCTTTTTCTTCCATTTCTAATGTACTGATGTCAACTGTTTCTCTGACATTTGTAGTATTACATGAAGTATTTAAAATAGTATTTGTATTTTATGATCTACAAATTAATGTTCAGTATTTCCTTAGGCGCAAATGCCACTCAAAGTGTGGTCTACCAGAATGAAGAGGGAAAGTGGGTCACTGATTTGGCCTATTACTCTTCCTTCGAAAAGGAAATGGAAGCCAGTATGCCTGAGGAAGTTGCTATGCCGTTTCAGTCTGAAGATTTTCTTGCTGGAAGTAAGTGAAATAAGCAGTAATGTTCTCATTCTTAATGAAAATTAGTTTTTGGGTTACCATTCCTCAACTGACTCAACTTCGTGCATTTTTGAAGAATATGGCACTTTTTTTCAATTTAAAGGGATAGTTCACCCAAAAATGAAAATTACCCCATGGTTTACTCACCCTCAAGCCATCCTAGGTGTGTATGACTTTCTTCTTTCAGACGAATTCAATTGGAGCTATATTAAAAAACGTCCTGGCTCTTCCAAGCTTTATAATGGCAGTAAATGGGTCTTTTTTTTTTTTTTCCAATAGTCCATAAGAAATCCAATAAAGCGCATCCATCCATCATAAAAAGTGTCCCACACGGCGCCGGCGGTTAATAAAGGCTTCCTGTAGCGAATCGATGCGCTTGTGTAAGAAAAAAATCCATATTTAAAATTGTATAAACTGTAATCTCTAGCTTCTGCTAACTGTTGTACACGTGTTCACAATAGAATGCCGTTCTGGCGGATGACATAGGACGTAGGCATAGCATAAGTCCCGGTCAGAATATGCTTGTCTCGCGAGAACCAACGTTTGTTTACAGGAGCAAAGGAAGCAAAGTTTCCTTACTTCAGCAAAGGAAAACCAGTCTCCTCTTGGCGCTTATATCGAAATCCTCCAATATTTTTTTTTTTTGTACAAATTTTCGTCTTGTAATTCGTGACTAGTGTTTTATTTTGCTCTCTATGCTGTGCTCCCGCATTCGTCACTTCTCACCGCCGGAACGGTGTTCTTGTGAATGCGTGTATGACTAGAAGCTAGAGATTACCGTTTATTAAGTTTTAAATATGGATATTTTTCTTACAAAAACGTATTAATTCGCTACAGGAGGCCATTATTAACCCCCTGGAGCCGTGTAGGACACTTTTTATTATGGATGCATGCGCTTTATTTGACGTCTTTTGGACCATTGAAAAATAACACCCACTCACTGCCATTATAAAGCTTCGAAGAGCCAGGACATTTTTAAATATAACTCCGATTGGTTTTGTCTGAAAGAAGAAAGTCTTATTCACCAAGGATGGCTTGAGGGTGAGTAAATTATGGGGCAATTTTCACTTTTGGGTGAACTATCCCTTTAATGAAAGTGAATGCAGACTAAAAGCATTCCTGTAGCTCAGTCGGCAGAGCATGTCACAAGCAATACCAAGGTCATTGATCTCCAGGGAATGCATGAACTAATAAAATGGATTCCTTGAATGTGATATGTTACTTTGAATAAAAGCATCTGCCAAAGGCATAAATGTAAAATAATTACCCAAGCCGTATTATAGATTTGTGCGAGAATTTGATAAAAATGTAAGTTATTCACAAAAATTGAAATTTAGCTTTACTTGGCCTTTTAAAGAAATAGCAATGTCCAATTTGTTCTTTGGAGTCAAACCTTGTTGATTCAATTCACAAAACTGAATGGTCTGAATGATGCTTTTTGAAGCTTAAGCTCCAGTCCCCATACATTGTAATTGTGTGGCAGTTATTCAGTTTCTCCTGTTGTGTTTGACTGGTGAAAGGCAGTCATGTGTGTTTGTAACAACATTAAGATGAGTAAATTGACATATTTTTGGATGAGTTAATACTAATTTAAATTAATTCTGTCATTGCTTTCCATTGCATAATGTTGTCTTCCCTTAGGCCAGGCCATGGACAAGATAATTGAGGATCAGAAGGAGTTTGAAAAGGAGCACCAGTTTATACAGGTACGAATGGTTCCCTGCAGGATTTTCAACCTAGATCTTAAATGTGTTGTACACAAATGCTCTTAGATGTGATTCAGCAACCAAAAAAATGTGTTTTTCTTTTGCCTCCTGGTAGGAAGAGCAGATTCAAGCTGTAAATATGAGTGAAGTGCTGGGAGACACCTCTTGGAAAATCCTGAGTAGTAGCAACATCCTCATGAGGGCCTCCCAGGTCTCCTCTGAACTCGAGCCTGAGAACCAAAGTTATCTGCGTATTTCACTAGGGGAGTTTTTTCAGAGGCGCTCTGAAGCTCTGGGGTGCCTTGGGAACAGTGAAAAGGACAATGTTAAAAGGGTGAGGACTCTATCTTTAAGCAAATATCTTTTAAGATAACATCCTCACTGAAATGTAACCTCAAAGTTGACTTATCTGGAACACTCAACATGTGCCTTACAAATGACACTCACCATGTGAAGCGCCCAATTGCAAAACCCTTCCTGTAGGTCAGACGGTATGGCACTAGCAACCCAAAGATCCTGAGATATCCATGATATGCATGAACCCAATAATGTGTATCTTGAATGCAATGTAATTGAATACTGCTGTCAAATTTGGCCAGACTATATGTTAACAACCTTCCCATCAGGAATGTACCTGGAATGCCATAGAGCAGAGGTGTACAATCCTTTTCCTGGATGGTCAATGTCCAGCAGAGTTTAGCTCAATCCTGCCTAAACACACCTACCTGGACGTTTCTAGTAATTCTGAAGACATTGATAAGCTGTTTCAGATGTTTAATTAGTACTGTAGCTAAACTCTGACAGAAGGGTGGCCCTTTAGAACCAAGCTTAAAAGACAGTTATTCAGCCATTTGATATTTGTTTTTCAGCCATCTTTTGGATACTTAATTACCTCTCCTGAGAAGAGGGAACCTTTTGCGTTACTTCGACCCTCAGATTTGTTCTCCAGAGGAGGCTCCATCAACATTGAGACAGTTCCGCAAAGTGATGCTGATGAGACCCTTAATCCAGGTGCATTCAACATACTTTGCTCATATTAGCTATTTAATAATTATTTTTGCTGAAGTCCTTTTTGATGTCCTTTATGTGAACTACAGATGATCTAGACAAGACTCTTGAGCCCAACACCGCTGAAGCCACACACCAGAATAATGTGCAACCACAAAGAACTGAGGGACAGGTTTCCCAGGTATTGACAATGACAACCATTTAGCTTTGAACTGCTGCCATATAGTCTTTTAAAAATTAGTCAAAATGTTGATACTTTGTCTGATTTTGGATTAGATCTCTGCACAATATGAAGATAAGGAGAGTTCTGGCCATAGTTCAGAATTACCCAACTCCAGCAGTAACCTTATGCTCAGTATCGGTACAATTGCCTCCGCAATTGCTGATGCCTCCATCAGCTCAGATCCAGCCCAGCTTGCTGCCATGATCATGGAGCTGTCTAAACGGAGCCGCTCTAAAAGCCGCCAGCAAGTAGCAGAAGAGTCGATTATGAGTTCTGATCCTGTAGCAGCCTCAAATCAGAATGGTCTGCTGGAGGACCTACAGAAGACCACATCAGTGGGTGACCTTAGTACTCCCGAAATGGAGAAATATCTGAAGAGGGCTGAGGTCTCAAGTAGTGACAGTGATGGATCCACCTCACAGTCCTGCTTGGACATCCTCACTTTAGCTGATAGTTTGGCCACTTCTAACAAGCAGACTCAACATCAGTTGGTGCCTCTGGATTACAGAACCATCCATAAAAATGATGAGTGTTCAGTTATGGAAGAGCAAGCAGTTGACAAAAAATGCCAGGATCTGGCAGGTAACTCATCGAAACAAACTGAGGGTACTTATGTCGTGTTACCAAATCCAAGGTCAGACTTCAAACGCAGTGCAATTCCTCGACCCAAGTCAAGCAGTTTACCAACTGCCACTGCCACTGCACATCCAGCCAAAAGATCTTTAGGTTCTGGACAGTCATCATCATCTTCCACATCCTTCAAATCAAAACCTGTTGATTTCAAATCTGGCATTGAGAAAAACAAAAATGACTATTGTGCAGCACCTTCCACCAATAAAAGTGTTCTTGAATCCAAGATCAAAATAGGAACGTCTCGACCACCAGTGGCCAGCACTTCCACCACAGGTAACCACCGTTCTCTGAAAGGTGACGGGTCCGTGTCATCTCCTTTTGCCCCAAAGACCTCACCTGGCCTTCAAAGTGGTAGCCGCTCAGAAGTAACGTCATTGAAGACCTCACCTCACAAACCCAGGACAACAGGAGAACGGACAGACAAAGCTGCCATTAACCAGGCACGATCACCCAGAAGCCCTAAAACCACTCAGTCGGTTTTAAAGGAGAAAATTGCAGCTGTTGACCGTCAGAATTCACTGCCAGCAACACAGGAGAAATTCGGTATGCCTTTTTTATTTTATTTTTTTAATGCATACAAAACCAGCAATATGACAGATTTAGCATGTTAAAATCAGCATGAAATGAGAATTCACTCTATTTTCTAAATGCACGTTATTTCTTATTGTGAATGTTTTCATCTTATAAAAAAAATTGACCTTAGGGGCTGCACGATTCTGACAAAAATCATAATTTGATTATTCCCTTTAAATAATAGTAATTGCGACTATTACACATCATATAATCACAATTTATCGAATGATGTTTATACCATTGTTTGAAGCAACCGCATGCCATATTTTTAGATGGAAAATAAACAAGCTGAAAACACTATGAAAAACTTTTATTGCTTTTCTATAGTATTGATCCTCAAATGTAAACTATACATTACCATACAAGTAAAAATATGCATGGTATTATAATGTTATACTAAAACTAAAATGAAAACCATGGAAAAACCCTAAGATTACATGTAGAAAAAAACACACATCTTAAGCACAAAGAATAACATAAGTGGGCTTTGAACACCACTTTTTTGAATTGCTGCTTTGAACGATTACGTAATTGTGGTATCTGTAATTGTAATCGCGATTAGAAATTTGATGAATTGTGCAGCCCTAATTGACCTCATAGTTTTTCATCAGTGTCAATTTTTCAGATGAATTCGGGCTGTTAATTTAGTTTAATGGTCCACAAGTCTCACTTCAGACTGTTTTTGTAATGTATGTGCAAAGGTTTTATCTGCCACAATGTCATATCTTTGAGTTATACTCATTTGTGGTGTTTTCTCAGCACATATTAATGTGATTAATGGCATATCATATAATTTGCTTTAATTGACGATCCTAGTTTATTACACTTATTTTAGTATTTTTGTTTACTGCATCTGTTTGATCTATTGTCTGTGCTTAAATATGCCTGAACATTAGGGACATCAACTTTATTTACTTTTTATTGAAGGCTCACCTGAGAGCAGTGCCTCTGGTGTTGTGGAGGTCACCCATTGTAATTTCAGACCATCCACCTCCCCACTTACCCACTCCAGTCCAAGCCAGGCCTCCATTCCAAGTGGAAATGGGTAAAAAAAATTGTTTCTGAACATCATCTAATAGAATAGCATATTACCTTTTGTGTGGTGTTAGCCACTTTCATTCGTGAAAGATGGTGGGGGTGGACAAGATTCTCATTAAAACATTTTATTTTTTTTTTTATTATTGATTATTGTTGATCAACCTTATGTTATTGTGTAATGTATTTTAAATATATTTTTTGTTCAGTACATGGATAAATAATGGCCTGATTTGACACTCATCAATGTGTTTTGGAAATAGGGAGACGTCTCCGTGCTCACCTGGTAGTGGGAAGGCTCATAGGAGTCCTGCTGGAGATCCTGGTTCCCCTCAGTCTCATTGTTCAAGCCCATCCCTCAGCAGACTGACTTATCTCTCCATTAATGAGAACACTTTCATGCCCACCCCTGATCACTATAAGGTGAGCGTTTAACCCCCTTTTTAGTTTTATGTGAATTACAATATAAACTTAGATATTTAGGAAGTGAAGGTGTTGCTGAAAAACTTGTTGTATCATATTTGATACATTTTAACACAATTAAAAAATAAATAAATAAGTTATTCTTACTTTTACTTTATAAAAATTATTAAACATTTCACAGCAAAAATCCATGTGTACCACAACCTTAAGGGAGACTTTTTAGAATTATACTTTTACGTGTTAAAAGACCTTTGCAATATTTGAGTAGATGCTTAGCTGCTGCTTTATCAAATGCACGTTATAAGTGGGGAGGCGTTTCCTCATCTCAGTGCATAGACTCACAGACATACAAACAGAGCCAGTTGGTAGAGAAATAAAATGCACACAAATTATTTAAATGCAAAACTGGAAAAAAAGCAATTCACAAGCACTTATTGAACCGTGGATGTCGTACTGAATGGTTCAATATTATATTGGGTATTGTGGCATCTAGTGTTGTCACGGTACCAAAATGTCAGTATTCGGTACCAATTTCGGTACCAAAGCAAAACACAAAAACATGCTAATTGAACAACATTTTTATTAATAACGTTAAACAAAAATTAAATGTACAAAACCAATGCCATTCTTTATACTTATTTAAAAGTGTTTCAAGTTTTTCCACAAGTAATAAAAGTATGAAAAAAGTAAACAAGTTTCACCCAAAAGTTTAGTCGTAGTTCTGCTGCCACTGAAAAACATCTGTAAACTGTTGTCTGTTTTAGGGTTTGCTGGTGTGTTTCAGGATCTTCCTCAGTCTGCAGCTGTAAAAGGAAAATATAATATACTTCAGTAGACTTGGTACCGAAATACCGGGTCTTTTGACAACACTAATGGCATCCCTACTTTCTAGATGTTAGCATTGGCCTCTGGTCTGTTATCTTATTTTGTGTGCCAAATATATTTATTTGAATTGTAATTTTATAATAGTAATATAATTTGGTTACACTTTATTTTAAGGTGTCCTTGCTACAGTGTAATTATACATTTTGGTTACACTTTATTTTAAAGTGTCCTTGTTAAAGTGTAATTATACATTTAAGTACTGAGTAATATTAATGTACTACATGTAATTACTATATGGTTAGGGTAAAGGTTAGGATTTGGCTTATGGTTACTGCATGTAATTATGCATGATTAATTGTTGTTATAATAGTAAGTACATGTAACGTGTAACAAGGACACCTTAAAATAAAGTGTTACCTATAAAAAATATAAATATATAATAACATATAATTTTCTTTTTTCTTTTAGTTAGAATATGCAAAACTCAATATTTTAACTAATTGCAAAAGCTGGATAATCTATAAAAGCCTACTGATTAATCGTTTAAATCAATAATTAGTTGAATAAGCATTCTGATAATTGTTAGACTAATAGATTATCAAAATAAATGTTTGTTGTAGCCCTATTGGAAGCCTATGTTGCTTGACCATTATATGATATTGATAGTAATGCTGCTGATTTACTTTATGGAATCCAAATCTTTTCTGCTTCTCCAGAAAAACACCTCCATGGCTTTAAGCACCACTATAATCAGAGCCAGTCCAACTCCTTCAGTGGAGCCGTTTGATAATGGAAATGTTCTGAGTTCTTCAAAGAGTCCAGAGCCTCTTTGCCACTCTGAAATTCCAGGCCTCAACAAAAAGACCTCTGAACTGGGCTCAGGCAGCCAAAGTGACTTCCATAAAGACTATGGAAATAGATACTCTAAGGTCAACCACCAATCTGAGCCTGGGCTGAGGTTGTACCCTCAAGGGGATTCTGGATACTCGAGCAAACTGAACATGCAGCATTCATCTGGGACAGCCACAGAACAGGCACACCAAGTGTTGCCTCATGTCTTGGGGTCTGGGTCTAGTTTTGGCACTGCGGATGACTTGACATATGGGCCAGTACCGAGCTACACCTCTCAGGGTGCCTTGCCAAATCTTCCCAACCACCTAACAGGGCGTTCCCTCTTCAGTTCCCAACTGGCAAAGCAGTATCTGAGCTTAGAGGGGCCTCTACATGCTCCTCCCTATCAGATAGGTGGGCCATCTGGTTTGTATGCTGCAAACCCATCTATGGGACATATGCTTGTACCTGGGCATACAAGTCTTCAGTCTGGTTACCTGAACTCCGGTCAACAGCATCCTCCTCAGTATCCAGTCAGCAAGACCTATGGACAGCCAAGTGTTGGGTCATGGGCTGCACGGGATCTTGCAGACCTTAGAAGTGAGTGGAAAAAAATCATGTATTTTAAAGACTTTGGTGTTATGAAGGAATTTGTTCAAAGGAAAAAAAAAATGTTTTTCTTCAGCTCAAGTGATGGTTCCAAATGAGCTGAAGTTTCCCAGTTCTTGCTGTGTGGGAATTGCTTCTCAGACGTCCCTCAACATCTTCAACCCCTCTGAGCGCTGGCAGCAAGTTTCAATCTCCATCACAAGCCTATCCATTGATGGAGAGAAGGTTCAGAAATCTGTCAGATGTAGTCTAGACCAGTGGTTCTCAACAATCTGGCTGAGGCACACTAGGGGGGAGGGGAGCTTTAGATATTGTCTTGCAGTCAGAAAGAATTAGAACCACTGGTCTTATGGAGATGTCTTATTCATTCAGTCAACATCTGTATGCAGTATTATAATTGTCATTTTATCACAGGTGGAGTCTCTCCCATTCCAGTGGCTGATAGTAAAAAATAAGACCATAATTGGACCCAAATGTACAGAAGAACAGAAGGTTTTGTTTATAGCACCAAGGGCTGGACTGTATCAGTATACTCTCAGTGTGTCATCCTGGCCTGCATCTGCAGAGTCAGAGACTGTGGCGCATGCAGAAGTCTTTGCAAAGAAAGTGGTGCTGATCGCTGTGGCTGAGAACCCTGCGATAGAGGTTAGCATTACCTTTGTCCTTGACTGTTGCCAGTTTCAGAGCACTAAAATTGTATATAAACTAATTCCCTGTAGGTTTAATCCATGTGAAATGTGCAAAAATAATGTTTATTTATTTTTTCTTTTAAATAAACAGGTTGACGTTGGAAAGACAGGCTGTCTGGATTTCGGGGACCTGCCAGGGGGCAGTACCAAGGCCCTGCCGCTCAAACTTGTCAACAGTAGTCATGCCACTGTGCCTATTCGACTGGTTATCAGTGCGGTCAGTGAAATCTGTCAGCGTTTGGTTTTGAGAAATGTGTTAAACATTAGTTGTGTATGATGTACTTCTCTGTGTATGAGATGTCTGACTGATAAAGCTCAGACCTCATTCAAAGGCATGTTGAACAAATTCAAGGACAAAGGTTTTGTCTCTCACAGAATGCATCAGCATGGCATTGTTTCGGCTTCTCTAAGAGCCCAGTTGCTATGATCACAGACGGTTCCCTGCATACTGGCTTAAATCTGACCTCGCTTTCAACTTCATCAGTCATAAACCATGTGCTGCATGCCAGTTATGCAGAGGTGAATATCTCTTTAAATTGCTTTCTGATTTGGTGGCATATTTGACTGTTTAAATACTTGTCTTATTTTTCCTTCAGAATCAAGAAAGCGTCTTGGTGTGGGTTCATTTCAGTGCACCTCAGAAATACATTTCAAGTTCAGGTATGCATGTAAACCTAAAAACTAGACACAAGTTGAGAAGTGTTCAGCCTATATCAGTGTTATTTGATGATACTATAATTGTACTATAATAGTATTAGTGATGTATTATAGTTTTAGAGAGATTTTGATTTTTAATACTTTCTTATAGTTTTAATTGTAGTTTAACTATAATGACCCTGCCCTGTATACAGTAAAATAGATCACAGACTGAACATGAGATGCTGTCTCTTTTTGATGCAGGTGAGCTGGGGCCAGCTGATGAATACAGTGCAAGGGTGGATATTGAGGTGGACAGTCCAGGCCCCACTCATGTGATTCAGAGTGTAGCCCTGAGGGCAAGGTCTGGCACTCCCAGAGTGCATGCACCCAAAGACCTTCAGGTAATGGATAAAACAATGTCTCTGCAAGCTACAAGACACACTTAGCTTTTTGAGGTTATGAAATGGCTTCCGTTTTATCTTTTAATTAACTTATTTGATTATTTACTTGCTTGTTGTCACTTATTTACTACATGAATATGTGTACAGACGGTGTGTCTTCAGGCTCCTTTTGGGCAGACAGCCAAACAGACGCTTCCCTTAAAGAATGCAGGCAACATTGATGTTCTTCTCAGACTAAAGGTACCTGATCATGAGCTTTACTTTTTAACACAATTTCATACGTTTCATACATTGACAAAATCCTATAAATACACTAGAATGTGCCATGCATCAACACCACAGTGTTAAAACTATGTAGCTTAGCCTTTGATGTGGATTCACTCCTTGTCTTTCTGGCTGTTTTTCAGAGTACTGATGGGGACAGCTGCTTCACTGTGAGGCCAGAGGAACTGATTCTGAAAGCTGGAGAGGAGCAGGGCGTTGTGGTCTCCTTTACTGCACAGAAACTCGGGGAGAGGCATGTTCACTCATATAGATTGATTCGATAGATTGTATATTTATGCCTTTTGTCTGCATCTGAGTTTTTTTTTACCTCTTATATTAAATGCTCTACACTTCAGATTGTCTGAAATCTAGTTGAACTGTTTAGGGGCGAGTTGTATTTTTAAAATATACTTTCTACTTCATATTGTTGTAGTTTGGAGTAATATTTATTTTATTTTCTCAGCATGTTGACGATTCTGGTTCTACCCAGCGGACCTCAGTATGAGGTGATGCTGAAAGGAGAGGTGGTCCAGGGAGTTTCTGGGAAAGTAGTGTCCCTACCTGCTGTATTATCACAGGCTGAGGTCCCACCCATCCTCTCCAACAAACAGTTCATGGCATGGGGAGGGGTTACACTGGGCAGAGCCGTGTGAGTATACGTAGCCATAGAAACTGCTAGAAACTGCCATTCAAAAAAAAGTGAATTGGATGTAAATGATGCTTGTGTGTTTGTAGGCAACAGAAACTGGTTCTAAGGAACAATTCACCCACTACATCACAGAAACTTAGACTTCTCATCAGGGGTCAAGACCAAGACTGTTTCCAGGTAAGCTAACTCATTGAGAAATGTAGTTTTAGACATGGAGGTATATGGTATATTACTACTTGCCTATTTCTATCTCAACCCTGCAGCTGCAGAGCTCATTCGGCCCGGATGAGCGACTGACACATAACAGGGAGCTATCAATCAAACCCAAAGAGGATGTGACTGTTCGTCTGCTCTTTGCTCCCACCCGTGTTGCATCCATGCTGGCTAAACTGGAGATCAAGCAGTCTGTTGCAAGTGCCTCCCAGCCTGGGGTCAAATTCACTGTGAGTTTATTAATAATCTCTCATAAACAGTAACATTGTGCTACAAATAGGTGGCGTTACATTTTAGCGTGGTGTTCTCAGATCCCTCTGTCAGGCTATGGCGGCACGAGTAACGTGATCCTGGAGGAGTTGAGGAAACGTTCTGACGGCTATGTGGCCACGCTGAGTGGAGTGCAGGCTGGTCGTGTCTGTAAGCTCTGTGTGTGCGTGCGAAACACGGGTTCACGTGCTGCCTTCGTAAAAGCGGTACCCTACAGTAGTCTTCAGAATCGAGCTGTCATGGACTCAACCATTATTAGCTTGTCCCCTTCACAGTTTGTCCTGAAAGAGCGAACACAGGAGGTGAGCCAAGTGCATGTTGTGTGTGTATGTTTTTATGACTGTATTTGCTTGGAAGATTTATCTGTGCTGTTTCAACAGGTGATCACAATAGCGATGAAGGCTACACGCAGAGAGCAGGCTCTCTGTCAGTCTGTTGCAGCTCTCCTTGCCACTGTCTGCCTCTTCTGTGGGGACGAGGTCTCTCGACAACAGTTCAGAAAGTCAGTGGCAGTTCTCATTTGACTTGAATTCTCAGCTTAAATGAGGAACATTTTAGAAACATTTTAGTCTTAAAAAGGAATAATATTTATTACATTTCTCAACAAAAATCTATTAAATATTTTATATAGCGTCTGAGAATTTGTTTTATTTATTTATGTAATTAATGTACATTGACATTTATTTGGCAGATGTCACATTTGAGTTATGTACTTTTGCAGTTAAACATTTTTTGAAAAAATTATACTTTCTAAGTGCCCTCTATCTTTTCAGTTGAACAAAGTAGGTTGCCTCAGAATCAAAACAAACTGTTAAACAAAAGAAAAGTTTTGAATGTAGCCATGCATAGTT
This sequence comes from Sinocyclocheilus anshuiensis, assembly GCF_001515605.1. Taxonomy (NCBI): domain Eukaryota; kingdom Metazoa; phylum Chordata; class Actinopteri; order Cypriniformes; family Cyprinidae; genus Sinocyclocheilus; species Sinocyclocheilus anshuiensis. The sequence goes on from NW_015548387.1 coordinate 535,502, forward strand.
CACTGTTGAACTTTTTGGAAATTTAATTTAATTACTCGGGATGCACCGATATGAAAATTTTGTCCGATAACGATAACTCTTTATATATGAAAGCCGATAACCGATATGTTGGCCGATAAATCTAAATCCAAATTTTTATATAATTTTTGAGGTCCTGATTTACACATTCTGTGATGTGAAAACCTGTTTTGTAATTTGTGTTTTTAATCCGTTTTCAAGGTTACTACAAATCAAACCAGAAGCAGGGAATAAAGTACTGTCTGAGAACAGCTTATTAAAAAGTATCCACTTTGATGAAATGTTTCTTGGAGAGGAGCAGGTTCAGGAGGGTAAGATGACAAGGATTTGCTCAAAATGAATTACTTTTAATCAGTTAACTGACCCTGGTTGTGATTGTGGCTTTGTTTATTTTCAGCCTATGATCTGCTTCAAAGGCCAAATGAAGCTCAGATTTTCTATGGCAACATGAGCAAAGTGATGCTGTCACTATTTGGCACTATGGAAATGTCAGACTCTGGAGAGAGTGACCATATGGAGTCCGTCAGACCTTCACAATGGCACACTTCTGAATCAGACAGGTAAACATCCTCAACGAACGACGTACTGAACATGAATGACTGCTTTCAGATTTCACTGTGCTGATTAAGTTAATGTGTAGTTCTCCACGCAGCGGCTTGGGGTCGTCGGGCCGCTACATCAGTAATGTTTCCCTGGACGTGCTACCAGTCAAAGGTCCTCCATTAAGTCCATCAGAACCAGAGTTGAACCTAGAGAACACCTGGAGCATCAAGCCTGAACAGCTGGTTCTCACAGCACCCGCTTTCAGTAAGACTCATTTGAGTTTGAGAATGTGATATTGAAAATGACCACAGGTGGTTTAATAAATGTTAATTGTAATTGTTTGACTCAAAGAAGATGCACTTAGCAAGTGAATGCTTCCCCCTCCAAATGTTGTCTTCTGCTGGTTTATTTGCAGACAGTGCGGCTGACACCAGGCATGTACAGATACTAAACCGCTCAAACAGAGAGCTGAGCTTTGAGCTGTCCTGGCCTGCTCACTGCCTTACCATCACCCCACAGCATGGAGTCATTGAACCTCAGTACGAGACTCGCATATAAACAAACACCAGGAAAATCAATGACTTGGTTTTGTTCTCATTTTTCAAGTACATAGCTGATATAAATGTTTTTTTTAGGAGCCACATGCAAATCCTCATCAGTCCCAATCCTTCTTTAGCAACCAAATCCTCCATGCTGCCCTGGAGTGGACAGATCTATGTACAGTGTGATAATCAACAGAAGGTACTAATTTCCTGCAGAATTTTATATCTGACTTAAGAGGGAGTGTACAAGTTTAAGTGTTGTTTCATGTTCAAGACAAGTTTTTATATCAACAGCATACTGTGACATACTGTTGATTTTACCAAAGAAAATAATTTTGATTTTACAGTAATGAACTTGGAAGCACAAAGTTCATAAGGAGCAACACATTCCATAGAGTTTTAAAATGAGTATTAAAGGGGTCCTGTTATGCTCTTTTACAAAGTCTTGATTTTGTTTTGGGGGTGTACTATGTACTAGAACAGGCTCTCATACTAGGTTGTTCGAAAAACACATTTTTCACATATTTTACATTATTACAACACCTCTCTCCCCAGTCTGGCATGAACGGCTCGAATAGTTCCTGTATCAAATGAAAGCCTGCCTTCTGAAATACGAAATGTGCTGTGATTGGTTAGCTGGGCCAGTGTGTGCTGTGATTGGCACCACTCGGCGCCTGGCCGGGAAATGTCACGCGTCTTACCATAGCCACCTGCGAGCTTCAGTTTAAATATTGCGTCAGAATCAAATCAATTTGAGCGCGATTTAAACCCGGATGATTGTAACCACTCTAAATTCGTCTGCCTTGAGAAAAGT
>NW_015548387.1:538576-554631 GCF_001515605.1 Sinocyclocheilus anshuiensis
TTATGCTCTTTTACAAAGTCTTGATTTTGTTTTGGGGGTGTACTAGGTACTAGAACAGGCTCTCATACTAGGTTGTTCGAAAAACACATTTTTCACATATTTTACATTATTACAACACCTCTCTCCCCAGTCTGGCATGAACGGCTCGAATAGTTCCTGTATCAAATGAAAGCCTGCCTTCTGAAATACGAAATGTGCTGTGATTGGTTAGCTGGGCCAGTGTGTGCTGTGATTGGCACCACTCGGCGCCTGGCCGGGAAATGTCACGCGTCTTACCATAGCCACCTGCGAGCTTCAGTTTAAATATTGCGTCAGAATCAAATCAATTTGAGCGCGATTTAAACCCGGATGATTGTAACCACTCTAAGTTTGTCTGCCGTGGGAAAGCTAGCATGTCTCTGACATGGTGATAACACTCGTTGCCTTCTCTAGTGCAGCTTGTAGTTTTTGAAAAGTTTCTGTAAATTTCTGTTAAATAAAATCTCATTTTGAAGTGGACTTTGAGCTTTGTAACTTTGCAGATATTTTTTTATGCTCAAACAGCAACATTACAGACTAAAGTTGAAAAAGTGAAAAAGCATAATAGGACCCCTTTAAAAAAAACTCGGCTTATGTAAATTCTGTACTAAATGCATATAGACAATAGGTGAAAATTAAACATCATGGTGCTGCTCTTTCTGTAACACCCATCCTTATGTCTCTCTCTAAAGTCCATTAAAGTTCAGATCCAGCAGGATCTGGCCATGGATGTCTCTGCCACTGGCTGTGCCATGGACCGCTCTTTATGCCCACTGCCCCCTCAGGCTGAGACCCCTACCGTACCAGCACAGAAACCTCAGGGCAGCAGCACCCAGCCTCAGGTAGAGATCAAGAACCGAACACTAGTCTTCCCTCCCACCGCCTCTGGAGAGTCATCAGGTAAGGATAGAACCTGTCATCTACTATCATTATCGCAATCACTTTCATTACTTTAATTGATTAGAGACAAAAACTTTCAATAGGATTCTGAAATCTTGGCCTATTAAAATGTATGAAAGGAAGACAATTTTTTTTCCTTGTGCAGAATGTTTTCTGGAGGTGGAGAATCATGGAGAGGAGGTCAGATGGTACCTCTCTTCGTTTGCTCCTCCATATGTGAAGGTGTGTGACGTTGGCAATTATGTAAGAATTTTGAACGCTTTCATTCTGGAGTAATTCATTGATTTTGATCGTGCTGTTGTCTGTTGGATCAGGGAGTCGATAGCAGTGGAGATGTCTATCGTGCCACATACTCTGCCTTCAGATGTGAGAAGGTATCTGGGACTCTGGGGATTCAAGAGAGGATGAAGGTAGGAGGGTGGAAGTGTCAAACTTCATCTAGTCTCTGACAAATCTAATTTTTTTGATTATTATTATTTAAACTGATCTGTTTTTGTTTGTTTGTTTTTGTTAAAAGGTTCCAATCACTTTCCTTCCACGTGATCGGGGAGATTATGCCCAGTTTTGGGATTTGGAATGCCACCCAGCAGCCAAACCTCAACACAAGAGCCGTGCTCGCTTCCAGTTGTGCGGCACTGTAAGTCTAATGAATGCAGATTTCTGCAGTTGTTTTTTTTTTTTCTTTTTTTGTGTGTGTGTTTTATAGTTAGACTAAACTAATGAAACTCCCAATGAATTTGCCTGCTAAAAACATTGGCTATTAGCTAAAAAGTGCCTTTTCAGTCATAAATTACTCGAAGCAAGAAGGAAAAGGAAACTAATGCAGAAGGAGTCATGCTTATTGGGAATGGTAGTACTTGCCTGTTGAGTGTATAAATTCATGTGTGCAGGGCATAAGAGCAGGAGAAGCATGCAGTGTTAAGGAAAATTGCTCATTGGTGAAAACAGAAGCCACTGTGAAGAACAGGAAGAGACTGGATTCTGCAGGCTCAAAGACTGGGTAAGGGTTGTATTCCTGTTAGAAATCTGACCTATAAAGTTTTTTTTGTTTTTTTTTCCTCTCTCTCTTCTAAAATGTCATAGAGCATATTTTGCTGTTTATCTCCAATTCATTCAGATCTTCAACTGAGACCCAAAAGAGAGGTGTGTATGCACCCCAAAGTCTGTACACATTTCCTGCCACACGAGTGGGTGCCACCAGCACACTGAAGGTTAACTTCAGAAATAACTCCCCCAACACACATGAGGTGAGAATGTAGGGCTGCACTAATCACAACACACTAAATGAACATCAAAGTCAGATGACATTTGTAAAGTGGCTAACAACCTATCAGTGTCACTTTACAGTTGTTTAAAGTAGGCTTTTATGTGAAAAACGCATATTAAAGCAATAGTTCACCCATAAATGAAAATGTGCTGAAAATTTGCTCCAAAATGTAGATGAGTTTGTTTCTTCATCGGAACAGATTTGGAGAAATTTAGCATGACATCTCTTGCACACCAATGGATCCTCTGCAGTGAATGGGTGCCGTCAGAATGAGAGTCCAAACAGCTGATTCACAGTAATGTAGTGTTCCTGGTAAATTCATCATTTATAAGTATCTAACTTAAAACAAGTCCTCAGTATTATTGATTTATCCAGTAAAAAAGTAATTTCGTCTGATTCAGGAGAGAAATATGCAGAGATCAAGCAACTGACACATGAAAACGGTCCAAAACTGATGTAAACACAGTTGGTGGATTTTGATTTGAGAGCACAACAGGGGATGGACTTTTTCACTGGAGCAAGTTTTATTATTGAATAAGTACTGGTATTTTGAACGTTAATTGATTGACTGGAGTCGTGTGCATTATTGTGATGTTTTTATCAGCTGTTTGAACTTCTCATTCTGACGGCACCCATTCACTGCAGAGGATCTATTAGTGAGCAAGTGATGTAAAGCTAAATTTCTCCATCTAATCTGATGGAGAAACTAATTTATCTACATCTTGGATGGCCTGAGGGTGAGGACCTTTTCAAGAAATTTCCATTTTTGGGTGAGTTCACAGAGCAACCATTTAAATATACATTGAAGTCTAACAAATTCAGTCATTAAATGGTCATTGCATGTTGATGTGTGCAGTGTTGTTACTGCTGCTCCTAAATGTCTGGCATGAAACTAAATTTGAGGTTTTCTAATTGACTTGCAGCTAAAATTCATAAGTCCTAAAGAGCCTTTCCACATCAAACATTCAAATTATTCTCTAAGGTGAGTTACATTCTCTCTTGCTTACACTTCTGTAGTAGTAGTAGAAAGTCTTAATGTTTGCACAAGCCAATTTAAGAAAAAAATGGCAAGTAGAGAGATTTTATTGTACATTCTCTCTTGCTTACACTTTCTGTAGTAGTAGTAGAAAGTCTTAATGTTTGCACAAGCCAATTTAAGAAAAAAATGGCAAGTAGAGAGATTTTATTGAAGCATTCCATGTCACTTCCTGCTGCCAATGCCTGATGTGAAGGCTCTGATACAGAGCTCAGCCACAGGTCAGCTTTGTGTGTGTGTGGTTTGTAGCACTAGATGCATTTTATTGCATGTATTTGTGTACTAAATATGTGTGGTATTACAAATCATTTTTAATTTGACTTTAATTTTAAACTGCCAAACTTCTTCCAATATTTTATTCATATTATACTAGTTGGCTACAGGCTGTGAAACCATCTGTTTTTGCAGGTTCTTGTATTAATGTGAAATTCACTTTATTACCATTCACTTTTGTTTTGCTCTGTAGCATTACAAGGTAGTTTGGTTTACTATATCTACATTTTATTGCCTTTGATCTTTTTTTTTTTTTTTTCCCCATGTGCCTTCCTAGATCACAACACTACATCAACCTCCCTGTTCAGTTCGTGCCGGCTGCTGCAGGCCAGTTTTCCGGCACGCTGCTCGTACAGACGGACACAGACGCTAAACTGGCCATAGAGCTCAGTGGCGAAGCCTTGCCATAAAGACCTGCTCACCGCCAGCAGAGGACACTGCAAGACGAAGCTAATAATGAAGAGTCATTGTAAACATACTTGAACTTTTTTCGTCTAAATGCTTCGCAAAAGAATGTTTAACTTTGTGTTTTCCACTACCCTTTTGATTGTTGACTGCTATCATCGTATAGTTACGGCCTTTTGGATAAGCACTGTACAATATGGATATTATATATCCAGAATCACAACTTTGTCATCATTTTTGGTATTTTGCCACAGATTATCACCCTTGTATCACTGACGTAAAGTCGATCAGTTTTTCTGTCGTTTTCTAGGATTCGTTATCTTTTGTTCACCTGTTGATAGAAATGTTATCACATAATGAAGCTGGACGAATATTTTAAAGAAAGAGCTGCATCACCATTAGTTGAAAATTGCACTTTTTTGTGTGTGTGTGTGTGTGTCCTGTGTATTTATTTTGAATCAATTCTTGATAAATAAAAATTCTTAATTTTATTTATTGGTAAGTTGTCTTTGTCTACTATGTAATTATTTATTTTGAATCAATTCTTGATAAATAAAAAATCTTAATTTTATTTATTGGTAAGTTGTCTTTGTCTACTATGTAATCCATGTCCTTTTTTATTCCAAATGAAAATTATCTTGATTTTGATCATTTTATTAGGCAGTCAACATTTTTAAAACACCTTTATTTTATAATCCATTCTTTTCTTTTTTTTCCAAGACATTAGGTTTTATAATTTTATCTGTTAGAACTGTATTATATATTTTTTTCATTAAAAGTAAGAGGGAAAAGACTTTAAAACCCATATTAAATATATCCATAGATATACATGTCTAGGGCCTGAATTCATGTGCAACACGGTTGTTATCATTTGATTATATTCATTCTCTTGTTTACACAGGCAATCATTTTGTGCGATTCTTCCTTCCTAACCTTTTCATACAATTAATATGATCAGATGTCTGGAATACGTGATCCATTTAACGGACTGTACATCCTTCTTTTCAACCAAACGACCAAACAGGTAATGAAGCAAGGAAAGTTAGCTCAGTAGGATTTTCAATATGAAGACGCTTTTAGTCCATGATGGGATGTGTTTAACATTTCAAGTGTGCAGTCTGAAGAGGAGGGTGATGAGGAGCAGTGGTAGGACCAGCAGCCATCGGTGCAGTGTGACACTAGCAGCTCCGCTGTAGTTGCACAGGTAACTGTTACAGCACGTCACCTGCACGCCATTTCCATTACTGTCCACCGAGGCAATGGCGGCAGCGCTTGTGCAGATTTTCGAATAGGAGCACGTCTTGGCAATGGCAGTAAAACCTCCTAAAAAGACAAAATTCAAAGTTTGTCTAGTTCTCCATCTGCTATATTGAGTAGTTTTAGTTTTATGACTGATGCTGCAGCAGCAGCTTTTCGGGAGCTGAATATCTGACCTTGTGAGGTTTTAAAAAGGCTCACACATGCGAATATCAGTTGTCATTCTGTTTTATTAGGTAAACCTCTTTATTTTACTTTCAAATGAACGTGACTGAGATTCTGCGGTTTTTATGTTGACGTTAGAATTGTAATCAAAAATAGTATAAGGCCTACTGAATACACACATTTATAAGGCCTCTAAATGATCAACATGATCAAAACTTTGCAGAAACACCTGTTCTATGCAATCTACTACATGTTTTCTAATTGATAGTTGATACTTTTTCATTAGGTAAGAAGTATTATAGCCTAAGTATTGCTCCTCACAATAAAAAAAATCATCTTACTAAGAAATATTATTGGGAGATATAGATCGACAGCTGATATTTATATGCATTTTGTTTAGGTAGTCTACTATACCGTCACAAAGATATCACTGATTTACATTACAAGCTATAGTCATCTTACGTTTTGGTCATATTAATTTCATCATTAGCAATTCTCCTAATAATTTGTTCTTAAAAGGATAGTTCACTCAAAAATGAAAATTACCCCATGATTTACTCACCTGCAAGCCATCCTAGGTGTGTATGACTTTCTTCTTTCAGATGAATTCAGTTGGAGTCATTAAAAAAATGTCCTGGATCTTCCAAGCTTTATAATGGCAGTGAATGGTGGTTGAGATTTTGAAGCAAAATAAAGTGCATCCATCCATCATAAAAAGTGCTCCAGGGATTAATAAAGGCCTCCTGAAGTGAAGCGATGTGTTTGTGTAAGAACAATATCCATGTTTAAAACTTTATAAACTGTAATCTCTAGTTTAGGCCGTAGGCGTAGCTTAAGCTCTTGAGAATATGCTAGTCTTGCGAGAACCAAGTTTTGTTTACACCAAAGGAAAACCAGTGTCCTCTTGGCTTATATCAAAATCCTCTGACATTTTTCTTTATAAATCCTAATTTTGTACTTGTAATTCATGACCGGTGTTTTGTTTTGCTCTCTCCTTTGCGTTTCAGTGTTCGTCACTTCTCACCGGCGCGTACGCTACATCCTTCGTCATCCGCTGGAACGCCACTCTCTCGTGAATATGCGTACGACAGTTAACAGAAGTGATTACAGTTTATAAAGTTTTAAATATCGATATTTTTTCTTTCTTTTTTTTAAACGCCTCGCTTCACTTCAGAAGCCCTTGTGGAGAACTTTTATGATAGATGGACTTTATTGGACTTCTATTGGACTACTGAATATCAACACCCATTCACTGCCATTATAAAGCTTGGAAGAGCCAGGACATTTCTTTCAGATGAACTCTGACTGTATTCGTCTGAAAGAAGAAAGTCATACACACCTAGGATGGCTTGAAGGTGAGTAAATCATGGGGTAATTTTAATTTTTGGGTGAACTATCCCTTTAATTGTTCTAAATTCATGTGAAAGAGAGTGGCTGAACTAGACTTATAAAACCGATCATTCCAGTCCTGATGAAATCCACTAAACTGCACCCATGTTTCACCCAACCATGCAGAACTCCCATAACTGATCATTATTTATGTTGCATAGCATCAGCTGTTTTAAATGAGACTAATGGTAAGATTCCACAAGAAATGAAGTGTTAATCACTGATAGATTTGATCTCTATATATTGTTGAACAGTGGTTGTAATGTAAAAATAAAAATTCTGTCAGTACTGATGACTGAGCTTAACTTTTATTGAACCCAGGATATGCCTTTAAAATATTAAAGGTATAGTTCACCCAAAAAATGTGTTTCTTTCTTCTGTTGAACACAAAAGAAGATATTTTGAAAAAGTTAGGAAACAAACAGTTGCCTGTACTCTATTGGCTTTCACAGTATGAAAATGGTTTCGTAACAAACATTCTTCAGAATATCTTCTTTTGTGTTCAACAGAAGAAAAAAAACTCATACAGGCTTGGAACAACATGAGGGTAAATGATGACAGAACTTTCATTTTTGGGTGAACTTTTTAATATTTTAAAGGCATATTCCAGGTTCAATAAACATTAAACATTTTGTGATTAGTAGTAATTAGTAAAATATGTATTAACATAAAAGCGATCGGCATTTGTGCTGTACTGCCAACATGATTTGTGCTTATGATAAACATCAATGCCATGTTCTGACATGATCTGTACGTCTTCATATGTTGTTGGTTTCTGAAGACGTTGAATAGGCTATTATAGCAGAGACCGAAACTAAGGTCAGCAGATATATGATTTTTATTCAAAATATTAATCTTAATGATAACTTTCATTGTTGTATGTTACATTTTGATGTAGTAATAATAATAAATAATAATAAAAAAAAGATTTCTAATGTTTTTTCAATGCAGACACAGATGTTTTTTTTTTTAAACGCTCAAAATAAAATGCAATAGCTAATTTTACAATACAGAGATATTTCCCTTCTAAAATGTTACTTCAGTGAGGCCTTTATAACAAAGCATATTAATGCACACATAAGACATATACATGAATTTCCCCATATCAGTACTGAGCTGCTTTAATGTCAAAGGCATCTGCTCACCTTGTGTGCCTACAGTGGTCATGCAGGTGTCCAGAGGAGCCTGACAGTCCTGAAGGTTTTTGTTACATTCTTGATTTGATGTTGCAGAGCCACACACGTAACACTTCAGCGCATTGACTGCAAAAGAAAAACAAAAAAGTCTGATTCTTCAGAAATATGTGAATTGATGTCATTTATATTGAATGTAATAATATTTATGATGCAATCGAACAAGCAGATAATTCAAAATGATTGAAATTCACAATAGAGCACACTGTATTCTAAAATGTCACCATACTTGAAACTGTCAGTGCTGGAAAATAATGTTGTTTACACAACACACATTACAAGTCGGTTAAAAATTAACAGTCGCTTACAAAGTCATGGAAAGGGTTCGAAAATAGCACATAACCCAAATAAATATAGCACTGTTCAGAAGTTTGGGGTTAGGTTATTTATTTATTTTCTGTTTTATTTTGTTCAGCAGTGATGCATTAAATTGATCAAAAGTGAGAGGTAATTTATCATGTTCCAAATAAATGCTGCATTTATCAAAGTATCACAAAAAAAAAAGAATATTAGAATGATTTCTGAAGGATCATTTGACAAGACTAGAGTAATGATGCTGAAAATAGTTGTTTTAAACTATAATTTCATTTCACAATATTCTGTACTTTTTATTAATTTCACACAGCCTCGTGAAGCATATAACATTAAATAATTCCCAAACTTTTGAATGGTGTATATATAGTGTATATATAAACTCAAATATATATACATTTACAATTTCAATTACATAAGTAATGTAAATATGTGTGCATTTCCACCAAATCTTATCACTCTTACCAGAAATAGCAATTGAATTTTGTCACCCTAAAAATGTGAGAACTGCTGTTTCAAACTAGATTACAAACAACTAACATGGAAGCATGTTAACAATCCAAAAATGTATGAACGCAATTGAAGCAAGTGAATCAGAAGCCATACCTGAGTATACAGTTAGAAGTAAAAAGAGCAGACTAGAAAGAGTCCCCATGCTGCTGAAGCGCTGACTGACTGCATGCGTCGGAGAGAGCATTCACTGAAATGTTCACAGACTGAAACTCTGTCGTCTCAAAGATCCACCCAGCAGACATTCTTTCACTGCTCCTGTGAAAAGACAAATGAAAGAAGGCACACACCAGCACAGCTGGCATTCCCTCATACATTTGGACTGGTGTCACAATGTGCCTATCACATTCTAACATGATGACGATTAGATGTACATTTTACAGACACAGAGCAGTTTGTATGTAGCTATGTCACACCCTTCTTGTGTGTTTTACAACTGAGACATACTGTAAGATAAAAATTCAGACTAATCTTGACTGACCTGACTGAGAAATTCAGTGTCACTTTTATTAATTTCAACAAAAAATGTCATAATTAAGGCTTGTATTACTAGGTAAAACATATTTACACTCTAACATGAGTTTTGTTTATCTGATGAGACAGTCATACTCCTATTAAGTTCCTTCCTCCCTCCTGAGTCCAGACTGACAGGTCCGACTGCTTCCACTAATGGGTGAAACTATCACAGCAAGGATATAATCATTTTCTCTTTTGTCTCTGAGCTTTTTTCAGGTTTTGTTTAATGGCAACAAGGCGAAAAATCCAGAAGAAAAGAATTCTAGGTAACACTTTACAAAAAGTTTCATTAGTGAACTACTTTAGTTAACATGAACAATATCTCTACAGCATTTATTAATCTTAGAGTTAATTTCAACATTTACTAATGCATGATTAAAATCAAAAGTCGTGCTTGTTAACATTAGTTAACACACTGTGAATTAACATGAACTAACAATAAACGATAATGCATTTTCATTAACTAACATTAACAAAGATTAATAAATGCTGAAATAAGTGTATTGTTCATTGTTTGTTCATGCTAGTTAATACATTAACTGTTGTAAAGTGTTAACAAATTCTATTGTCAAACTTTAATTAAAACATGTTTTAGAAGACAAATGAAACCTAGATATAGTCAAACAGACATTTTATTCCATTGAAAACTATACTTTCATAAATAATGCACAACAAAATACTACTCTTAAAACATTCTGAATAAATACTGTACTGAAGCTTGCTATTTCAGCTTCTCAAATTCATTTGCTGTTTTATCCGCAGGCACTCGTGTCAGAATCATCTGCGTCGCGCGGTTCAAATAAAAACCAAGATAAATGCAAAGCAGCAAACTCAAAGTGTGTTTTCGAAATTGGCAGAAAGTTCATTTCTGTTCAAAACAACTAGTGGGCGCTATTCTGGATGTTTGAAAACAGTAGTGTCGATGCGGTAATCACAGGTATTGCCATTGCTGTCATTCGTTCAGAGGTTATAAAAGCACAGGTGGGTGTTGCTGTAGTTTCCTTCAGAGCTTACGTCACTTTTTAATTGTTGGTAGGATTGGCCTGAGTGACTATTACACACGGATTTAGTCTAAAGCAGGTGTGTGCTGCTAATCTCTTCAGCTCTGGCTTGTTCGAGTAGAAATGAGTGTACTGGAAGTGTGGCTCTGTGGGATTTCGCAGCAGACAGCAGGAGGCAGGCTCATTCCAAGGATACACAAAGAGAACTTTCAGTGACTGTAATGCCCTTCTTCAGTTTTTGTATCAGCGTTTCTCTTGTATTGCATGCATGGAGCGCACAAGCTGTCAGACAACGCTGCGGACGCTTAGTCTTCATGTGGCTTTCCTTTGGGCTTCTTCCTGTGTGCCGCCCCGTAATCACGTGACCTGGACTTGCTCACTTTATAAATCCTGAAGACAGAGAAATTAAACACAATTGAGCCATATTGTACTCGCAATAAAGAATGGGAAACTACTTTGTAATTGTAGTTTATAAAGCTAAAAGCTACTGATAATTTAAACTACAGTCAAGTTTGTTTGTGTATATATTGTATACATTATATACTCTAAAAAATGCTGGGTTAAATATAACCCAGCGCTGGGTTAAAAAGGGAGTGTATATATACTTTTTACAAATGTACTTGTCCACTCCTTCATCCAATGCCACATGCACCAATTTTATGTTTTCCCTACCTGCGCTGATAGAGGTAGATGAGGAAGACCACATCATCTCTGAAGCAAGCCAACTTGAAGCAAGCCAACCAGGAGTGGTTATTATTCCACTGAATACGTCGCTGATTAATGTATTAATTTACCATTAATAATTGGTAAATTATTAATTTACCAATTCTTACGACCAATAAGGTCTTTACCAATTCGGCACCATTCTTACGATGGCGCCGACGCTGATGGCTGCCTCCGTGGCATGCTCCACAGTTGTTTTTATGTTTTTGTTAGACGTCAATAGTCATGAAGGTCTTTGAGAAACTTATTAAGAACAACATTTGCTCCTCCATCCTTGATACTTTAGACCCTCTTCAGTTTGCCAATCGTCCCAACAGATCTACTGAAGATGCCATCTCTCACGTCCTGCACCATGACACTTAATATTGCACGCAGCAATTTCTGTAATATTTTATTTACTTTTTTACCTCTATTGCTGCTTTGTTACTACCCTGTACAACCTGTTTGCACATTCTTTTCTTGGGGGTTTGAGAGGCGGAGGAGTGGAATAGAAAAAATAATGTCATGCAAAAAAAAAAGATGCAATACGCAAGCTTATCAAAGACGTCTGTCAAGCTCATGTTTACATAGAAAAACAATGGAAAAGCAGTGCAGTGGAATGCAAAAATGTGTTCTGTGTGAAAGGCCACTTAGTTTATATGGACTTTTTGGACTAGGAAGAAAGTTGTGAGTTCCTGAATGTTTTAGTATTTTCATAAAAATAACTCTTTTGTTCAAAAGGTTCAAGGAAAACTGATTTCTCATTAAACTACAATGTACCTTATACATAAAGATGGGCACCTGCCGATGAGCCACTGATTTTAACTGTGGATAAAAGCAAAAGACACACTCAAGGAACATTCAGAATAAACAGTACAGGTAAAAGACAACTGTAGTTGAACTGTATTTTACGACTGGTCTATAAACAAACCTTATAATTGATAAACAACTGAGGAACCATCGACAGAAATCCAAATGCATAAACACCTTGAACACCAAAAGAATAGGAACTATTATTTTCCCTTCTTTCATACAGTAAGTAATAAAGTGTGCATTGAGAACTCAATAATTCTTTAATACTTTTTATTATTAAAGCTCTTACCACTAATAAGGCCATTGGTTATCCAAGAGTACCAACTATTGGGAGTAGACAACATAATGAAACATAAATACATATATTTATATATATTTACAGTGGCGCTAAAAGTTTGTGGACCTTTTTTCTGAATTTGTTATCAGTATGAATGGGCCAAAATTCTTCCATGCTGATATATAGAACTGATTCACAGTTTGGTTGCTTTTATAGCTGCTCAAGGGTGTTACACCAGATAACAGCAAAGATATTCACAAGCTGGATTATTTTGCTTAATAAATGAGTAAATATTTGCTATATTTTTGAGTTATTAGTTTAGCTGGACTTGTATTTGTCTAGTTACAGGTAGATCCAGTCTCAATGTAGGTCAAACTTACAGAAAATTCTTAAGGGTTCACAAACTTTCCAAATCCACAGTATTTTAAATTAAAAAATGAATGCATAATGTAATTATAGTTCATTAGTGGATAATGTTACCTTTTATTTTGGAGATATAAGTATGAGTATATGGCCCCACTGATACACAACGGATACATCAGATATAACAAGAACTTCATGGCCTGTACAAGTAAAAAGAAAGACCACGTGAAACTACTTAAAGGGGTCATTGCATGACCATTTTCCACAAGTTGATATGATTCTTTAGGGTCTTAATGAAAAGTCTGTAACATAGTTTGGTTAAAGTTTCTCAATGGTAGTGTAAAACAACACCCTTTTACCCTGTCAAAAACAGCTTTTTTCAGATCAAGCCGTTTTGTAGCATTTTCCTTTAAATGTTAATGAGCTCTGCTGACCCCGCCCGTCTTCCGAGCTGCTCTCTGAAGGACTGTTTACTTTAGCTGCATTCATCGTGAAACTTGCTAATTAGCACATTATTAGGAAAGGCGATTTGCAAAGATTCATTAAAAAACCTTATACTCACTTCTTCTGTAGGTGAAGCTGGATCACGAATGATTTGCGCGAACATAGACGCATTTAGGTAGATGGGGGGGGGGTGCATTCCCTTCAGAAACAATGTATTCCACTGCATCTTCAGTGGCTCAGATATCGGGAGTAAATGACGACTGCTATGTTCATTATTACATCCAACAAGAGAACATCTCAATCGCTTAGGAGTCATTCTTGTCTACATCTGCTCCGGCGGGTTTGATTCGATGGAAAATACATATTTCCAGGCAAAACAACAGTGTCATAGAATGAGATGAATAATTCTAAAGGAACGAACTCTGAAGGAAACAGGGGTTATAAGAAACAAAATAGCTCAACGAGCAAAATGAAATGGTTTAAAAAAGAATTTGCTCATACCTTTGAATCATAGTCTTCCGTTGCTCGCTCAAAATCATCCATTCTTTCATCCTTCAAGAAAACACCTTAGAATGAGTAAGACGTGTAGCATATTCATCAAAAAGGCCATACTGTGCTTACTGAGTTTAAGTAATAAACACTTAATGAAATTTGGGTGAAAGTGCTAAGACCTTTTTCACTTTCCATAACTACAAATTCAATAATAGTAGAGGAGGATTCATATTCAGTTAAATTGGTTTTAACATAAATAAATGCCAGCAGTCCAAAATTAGCACATTTAATCTATTTTTATACTTAAATTAGAGCTGAGATCCAAGTGGGAAGTAGAATCAGCCAGCTGGATTGTTCTTCTCGTAGATGGAGGAATATTACGATGCTGCTGAAACATCTCCACGCAACTGCAGAGACAGAGAAACACAATTTTATAGCCACTTTTTTTTCCCCATCTGTGGCAAATTATTCGTGATTTAGTACCTGATCTTCTAGAAATGTCAGCTAAACTCTTCTTTTCTCGCCAAAACTGTGTCATTCTTGAAGGCAAAGATTTCAAATGAGAGCTGTGAAACAGAATATTGCATTATATATAAACACACACACATAATAAACAGATTAAGTACATGAAATAAGTATTTATAAAGCATTTTACATTGAATGCAGGCACTAAAACAGACAAAGCCAAGACATGCAGCCAACAACAAACAAACAAACTCTCAACAAACATGGCTTTAATTTCATCAAGATTTTGCTCCGAAAATCCTGCAAGAAAAAAATTAAATAATAATACTGAATTAAACATCTGAAAGAATCTTGTTACTGGATTATTTCTGTATATGATGCATATGTAAGGCATTGTATGTGACTTACCAAAATGTTTGAGTGAGTATATGACAGCTTGTATGTGGATCCATATTCTGAACTTGCGTAAGGTAATGGTGTCATATGATATTGTCAGAGGGACTGCTTTTGTGGGGCTGTTCATCTCCTGTGCAATTTAACATGTAAAAGTGCATTCAAAAAGCAAACTCAAAACTGTAATTTTATGCATTTTAAACGTTTTTACATACAATTAAGTCATTTAATCTGCTTCTTAGTTCATCAACCAGTAGCAGTGGCAGATAAAATGTATTTTTTTCCTTTTTTTCCATCTTCAACTCTGAGAAAATCAAATGAAAGTGAAACAAAAAGTGTTGGAAGTCTAGATAAGATATTAGACACAGATTATCTATGTTTCAGACATTGACTCACATTTTCATATAGCGGCGAAGGTCGCTGGGCACCGCGGCACTGTTGAAGGTGAAATCCTCATTCATTACATTCAAGGTAAGCCGGGATCTCCAGTAAGAAACAATAGGCTGCTCTTCTGGTGCCTTTACACAGGAAAATATCCACATTTATTCGCATCTATCTCAATGCATTTGCATGAGCTGATTTGGAGTAGAGAACATTTTCGTTTAGTACGTGTGTTCATGGAGTGATGATGAAGTAAGGTAATATTACTATACTGTACAAACAAGTGATTTAAAGCTTTTAGATGATGCTCTTATCCAGGGCAACTTAAAAAAAATGCTTCAGTTTTAATCAAAAATAGCACGGTCAACATCTGAAAAAGATGTGCCAACCAAATCTACACTTGTGAAAAAGAAGTGCACTTGATGTACTGAAAGTACAGTTTTAGTGTACTTCAAATCATAAAATATAGATATAAAATATAAGTACACTTTCATGACAATGTTTCCTAACACGCTTATGTTTACTTTTAAAAAATGCACTTTGTAATAATGTCAGATTAAGAGTTTTAATTTACAGTCAATTTGAAATCATTATGTTTTATTAAAATTATGTTTGATATGCGTGAAAGAAATACACTTTTTGGTGTGCTGACATACTAAAGCAAAGTACTTGCTTTTAATTAAACTGTCTTGTTCACTATTATACGGAGCCCCGCATGGCATGCAGGAAAAAAAATAGCAGGCTAAATCGTGTGCACGATTTACTATTTCGTTCCCTCGATTTATAAATTGTGCGCATGATTTACTAATTCGTTCCCTCCATTTATAAATTGTGTGCATGATTTACTATTTGGTTCCCTCGATTTATAAATTGTGTGCACGATTTACTAATTTGTTCCCTCGATTTATAAATTGTGCGCACCATTTACTATTTCGTTCCCTCGATTTATAAAATTGTGCACACGATGTACTATTTCGTTCCCTCGATTTATAAAATTGTGCACACGATGTACTATTTCGTTCCCTCGATTTATAAAATTGTGCACACGATGTACTATTTCGTTCCCTCGATTTATAAAATTGTGCACACGATGTACTATTTCGTTCCCTCGATTTATAAAATTGTGCACACGATGTACTATTTCGTTCCCTCGATTTATAAATTGTGTGCACGATTTACTAATTTGTTCCCTCGATTTATAAATTGTGCACAAGATTTACAATTTCGTTCCCTCGATTTATAAATTGTGTGCACGATTTACTAAATTGTTCCCTTTGTTCCCTCAATTTATAAATTGTGCGCATGATTTACTAATTTGTTCCCTCGATTTATAAATTGTGCACACGATTTACTAATTAGTTCCCTTGATTTGCTAAATCGTGCACACGATTTATAAATCGAGAGAACGAATTAGTAAATTGTGTGCACGATTTAGCAAATCGAGGGAACGAAATAGTAATCGTGTGCACGTTTTAGTACATCG
>NW_015548387.1:554970-555259 GCF_001515605.1 Sinocyclocheilus anshuiensis
AATCGTGTGCACGATTTACTATTTCGTTCCCTCGATTTATAAATTGTGCGCATGATTTACTAATTCGTTCCCTCCATTTATAAATTGTGTGCATGATTTACTATTTGGTTCCCTCGATTTATAAATTGTGTGCACGATTTACTAATTTGTTCCCTCGATTTATAATGTTTAGTTCCCTCGATTTATAAATTGTGCGCACGATTTACTAATTCGTTCCCTCGATGTACTAATTGTGCACACGATGTACTATTTCGTTCCCTCGATTTATAAATTGTGTGCACGATTTACT
>NW_015548388.1:0-448 GCF_001515605.1 Sinocyclocheilus anshuiensis
ACCGCTCCGGTGCTCTCGTTGCCCTTCAGGATCGCGGGTATCTGCACAGAAACATCCGAGAACACGAGCACCAGGGAAACAGTGAGTGTGCACTTTACCTTCAGCTAACGTAGCACGGACGTGCCGAACGATGGAGTCTCCGATGATCACAGCGTCGCGTTCCGTCTCGCGGAGGGGAATGCACCGAATGCAGCTCGAACGTGTCCTCACCTGCACTCAAAGGTAGACACACATCCGCCATTAAAGCAAGTAACAGTGAGTAAAACAATGGTAATGTGTGTGAATAGAGTATTAGTAATGTAAGCGAGATTAGCGGCAACCACGCTGGCGATCCTAGTGGGCTATATGCTAATAGCAGACTCGGGAAGGCAAAATAGAACTAGTGATAAGGCGCTCTGATTGTTTTTGTTGTAGAATACGATAGGGGATATATTCACACATTATAGAA
>NW_015548388.1:488-785 GCF_001515605.1 Sinocyclocheilus anshuiensis
AGGCTGTCCTTCCTTCGCCAGCTGAGGAAGTTCAACCTGCCACAGGAGCAGCTCACCCAGTTCTACTCGGCCATCATTGATTCTGTCCTGTGCTCATCTATAACAGTTTGGTTTGGCTCAGCTACCAAATCACACATCAGGAGACTAAGGACAGTCAGGACTGCTGAGAGGATTATTGGTGCTCCCTGCCTAACCTCCAATAACTGTACATCTCCAGAGTGAGGAAAAGGGCTGTAAAATCACTCTGGACTGCACACACCCAGCACACTCCCTCTTTGAACTGTTGCCCTCTGGCCT
>NW_015548389.1:0-584 GCF_001515605.1 Sinocyclocheilus anshuiensis
TGTTCCCAAGTCCAGAAACGTAGCAAGGAGTTCTGTAAAATAATCTATGTGACATTAGTGGTTCAACCGCAATTATACGAAGCTATGAGAATACTTTTTGTGCGCAAAAGAAAAAAAAACGGACTTTATTCAACAATTCGTCTCCTCCGCATCACCCTGTAGCACCATTTTGGAGAGTATCCGCTAGACGTAAACAACGTTTGCTGTTCTGTGTCAGCTGCGCCACACCGGATCTGTTTCCTACGTTGTTGTGATTTGATCTAAACAATACGTTTGTACGATATGTTTACGTGCGGCGGATACTCTCCAAAATGGCACCAGGGTGACACAGAGAAGATGAATTGTTGAATAAAGTCGTTTTTTTTTTTCTTTTGCGCACAAAAAGTATTCTCGTAGCTTCGTATAATGCCATGAAATCTTTCATTTCCCTTAGATGCGAAAACCGTGATAAAAAGTGAATGACAATAAAATAAACCTGCAAAATTAGAGGGTTAGACGGTGAGGATTTAGGACAAGAAACAATGCCTAAATATTATTGATTTTGTGGAAATTCGTGACCAACCGGCAAACCAGAACAAAGCCGC
>NW_015548390.1:0-843 GCF_001515605.1 Sinocyclocheilus anshuiensis
AAGTCATGCAAACATATCTATTTTGCTGTCAGGAGTGGGCGAGGCACGCGTGCGCAACGAGCGCTGCTGCTGCGCACATGCGCACTAAACAGACAGAGCGCAATCGAATAGGAGCGCAATAATTCTGAGTAAAATATACATTTTGCTAAAAAAAAATTGTTTTTGGACATTAAATGTGTCTTTTGTAGAATTTTAAACCTACATATAAAGTGTATTTTTATGATAGCAGTAACTGTAAGCTGGCTAATACAGCCCTACTAGCTCAAATGAGTTAAATGTGTGTTCCTCTTATCAGTTAAAATGTAGTCTGATTTCTATTATTTATTTTCACTTGTTTTTTTTTTTTTATAACGGTGGGGGGGTTTGTTCGTGCGCTTGCGCGGGGGTTTACAATGACTTACAAAGATACATAACAGCTACAAGTGTATGCACTTACCTATATAGAATAAATCACTATACAGGATTTACTCTATTATACTTTATCGACACGAATTGATAGGTGAAACAACAAACAGCCACCCACAAATAGTCTATAAAACAACAAACAGCCACCCACAAATAGTTTATAAACAAAGCATCAGGCTGTCTTTGAGTTCACATGAAAAACAGTTAAAGTTAGTTGTCGTCAGGCTACAGAAGAATACCATAATTCCTACGTTCAATTAGGCCTAAGACATCGAGAGTCACGCAGACCTATAACAACCCAGCCACAACACATAATTGCGAATAACATGCCCTACCTTAACACAGAATCGACCACAGAGTCCAGCGTTTATTTAGAATCGACGAATCTTTAAATTAACGTGTACTAAACATGAGTGGAATTTGCACCGCAGCGCCCCC
>NW_015548391.1:0-556 GCF_001515605.1 Sinocyclocheilus anshuiensis
GCTCAGAGTCCTGTCACTTCCTGTCTGTTGCACCCAGGACTGTTCAGTATCCCAGACTGGCACCAGCGTGGAGGACCCACCGCTGGTGTCGGCACGTGCAGCTGGTATCCCTAAGCCAGCGTTCTCAAGCCCTCCAGTTCCTGAACTAATTCCCCTGTCTGTATCACTTCCCACTATGGGGATCGCTTTATGGTGTATTTGGGCTGCATACACCCCCAATGAAACTTTAGAAATGGCGGCAGCCACTGTGATTTCTCCAGAGGTGGTGGCCCATGCTGCAGAACCCCCTGAGGATGCGGTGTTCGCTTCAGCTCCTTGCGCGGGGTGGTGGCGCCCAGCAATGCACCTTCAGCCTGTCATGTCGCGGTCAAAGGAACCGTTGATGAGCACTGTACCTGTCCAAATGTTACTGAACTCTCCCTGTTTCCTGATGGTACTGCTGCAGAAGCTCCAGAGGTGTCAGTGGTATCCGCCTACAAATCCTCATCCTGTCCTGTCACGGCTATGGAGGCCGCCTGCGAATCCTCGTCCTGTCCTGTCACGGCTATGGAGGCCG